>NW_027041214.1:0-242981 GCF_037179485.1 Ochlerotatus camptorhynchus
ATAAATTCGATCAAAGAAGGCCTTGATTTTTCTCTGCAACGATGAGAAATGTTGTAAAATGTTAATTTTTTATATGTTAGCTGTTCAATGGCTCCGAGTTATCACCAGATGGTCCACTGGTAGATACGGAACACCCGTAAAATTGATTGCTGTGTAAATTTGATCAAAGTAGGCCATGATTTTCCTCTCCAATTATATGGAGTATAGTAAAATGGTGCTGGTCGTTGGATCCAAGTGGTCACCAGATGACCCACTGGAAGATCCGGAACATCCGTAAAATTTTATGCTGCGCAAATTTGATCAAAGTAGGCCTTGATTTTGCTCTGCAACAATGTGAAATGTAGTAGAATGCTGATTTTTTATATGTTAGCTGTTCAATGGCTCCGAGTTATCACCAGATGACCCACCGAAAGATCTGGAACATCCGTAAAATTGGTTGCTACGTAAATTTCATCAAAGTATGCCTTAATTTTTCATTGCAACTGTATATAATGAAGTAAAATTATGATTTTTTTATATTTTCGCTGGTCACTGGCTCCAAGTGGCTCGCCGAAAGATCCGGCACATCCGTAAAATTTATTGCTGCGTAAATTTGATCAAAGCAGGCCTTGATTTTGCTCTGCAACTATGTGAAATTAAGTAAAATTGTAATTATAGATACACTAGCTGTTCAATGGCTCTGAGTAGTCACCAGATGGTCCGTCATAAGATCTGGAACATTCGTAAAATTGATTTCTGTGTAAATTTGAACAAAGTAGGCCTTGCTTTTTCTCTGCAACTATATGGAATGTGGTAAAATTGTGATTTTTTATATATTAGCTGTTCATTGTAACATCAGTAAAATTAATTGCTTCGTATGAGGACAGCTCCGGCGTAGTCGTTAGCAAGTGTGTAGGTGTGTAAGTCACACAAACATCGCATGTATTTAAATCGATTGGCAAACAGGTTGAAACACATTTTCATCATCAAATAAAATATTTCAGGATAATAAAAAAAAAATCAGTATCTCTGAGCCACACATCCAACGAAGCCTTAAGTTATCACCTTTCATTTCAGGGTAGTATTCAAATGTAATTTCTGGGGAACATTTTGACACTACCCTTAAACTAAATGGGATAGTCTAAGATTTTGTTTGGTAAGTGTTTCAGTGATACCGTAAGTCGAGGTGACATTGGGCCAAAAAATCAAAAAAATCGTTCCCTACCTAACAACGTTCACATTTTAGCAAGGAAAACAATTTTAAGCATGTGAATATATTCATCAATGATATATTTACGACTGTCGTGGAAATGGTTGATTGAAATTGAAAGCTCATTCTACTAAAATTAATTAAAAAATAGACCAATGTAAAACCTTATGGCGGCTGACATTGGGCCAACACATAAATTTAATTAAAATGTCTTAACATATCTTAAAATATGTAAATTTATCGTAGCTATTAGGAGTACACTTGGCTATGATCACAATGTACTTCGTATGTTTGGTTGAAGATCGCTTGTAGCCTTCGTCTATTTTCATAAAAGTGTGTTCAAACATTTGTTTGCCTGTGGACATTTAAAAAAATCTACTACTATTTATGACACTTTACTTTACAGCACAAATAAAACAACTAGTTAATGTGATCTACACTTTACTCCAGAAGCTCAAGAAACATATACTAGACATCATTTTCTGTATATTCAAGATATTTGCATCAGCGGCGCCGGTGGTGTAGTGGTAAGCGTGATTGCCTCTCACCCCAGCAGGCCTGGGTTCAATCCCAGTCGGCGCCGAGCAATAGACTTCCGTCTCTAAAGGTTGAGGCAACTTGATTGTAACCGGAATAAATCACATAGGAGTTGCCGTTTGCGACAAGTGTGCTGCTAGGGTTACGTTTATTCTGGTAAATACATAAATGAGGGTAAAAGCCTCGCTAGTACATACGAAGAGGAGGGAATAAATGATCAAACGTATACCTAAGATGATGGATATTTCGTAGCCTGAATCGTGGGTACTGGGCTCACGGTTATTGTGTGTGACTTAGCTTCTTTGGCTTATCCTACATAGGGTCGCGGAGGGTTTGTTGGGTGTCGTCCTTCAAGGAATGAAGACTCCAAGGGTTCCGTGTATGGAGTACCGGCTCGATGAGTTTTAGAGAGTGCCCGCCGACGGAAACTAAACTCATCGGTTAGGGTTCCAATAAACGGTGGCAATCCCCCTGGACCTAACTGAGCCTTAACATCAAAAACTTACTAACTAATAACTTCTGAACCAGTGAATCGCCCAAGTAACACATAAAACATCTTTTTGAAAAATATTTAGAACGGCTTGTTATATAAATGTATTATAAGTGATGCAGAAAACATCCCACGTTATATATGAGGTTTATAGATGTTTTTTTTCATACTTCCTAGATTCAACATTTTCCAAAATAGTTTTCTTTTGTTTTTATCTTTAAATGTTATTTAAACGTGCATCTTACTGTTTTAATACCACTATAAAACTTGTCGTATACAAAATCAATCTTAGTTGAATTTATAAAGTTCTTGAAGAGATTCTGAACTTTCCAGATTGACGTAAAGATTGACGGCGCCATTGAGCCGGACTGTCTCTTCACGCAGTGATTGACAGTTTCTTATGAGGTATTCGAAGGTTTGTTATAAAGAAAGTTGAAAACACTTGTTTATTACATCTCATAAATTAATATAACTGAAAATGTGCAGGTTGTCTTATAAGGAGTTGAAAATACTTTAAAATAACACTCTGGCAATTAGATGTACGCTTTGTTGCTAACAAAACATCTTTATGACGGATTGAAAGCGTGTTGAACGAGAATATAATTTTCATGCCATTGGCAAGAACATGATAGATACTTATAACAAACCTCTCATCAAGCGGAGTTGGTCTAGTTAGGAAGTAGTAAGTCTACCACGCCAAGGACCAGTGATCGAATCCCATGCTCAAGTTCTTTTTTGATGTTTTTTTTTGCCGCCGGTTTTTATGATGTTTCCAAAACATGTTATAAGACCAGTATTTAGTTGTATAAGCTCCGCGACTTGCGCTTTTTAGGTTATATAAATTTATTTAATGACGTATATTACAGTATTATTAATTCTTTACGTAAGTCATTAAAATGTATTTTCAACTTCTTTATGACAAGCCGTGTTGCTTGGACAGGATACTGGTTACACACTACACCAGTTTAGCAGGTACCTCGCATTGTGTTGATGCTGCTGCTTCGAACCTTCGTGTTCTTACGACCACAGTACTTGAAAGCATAGTGAACTTATTGTTTACTTTCGCCGTTTTCCGTCCACCGTTTTTTTACCACTACTTGAGCTTCATGGTGTTTCTGCCCGAGCAGTGTATTTCGACGCTACTGCTGCGGATTATTACTCTGGCTGCGGGAAGGATGCTGCCCGTGATGACAATGCTACTTAACCACTACCACTGCTTAATGGCGAATACTCCCATATAATATGCATTGTAAAGCAATAAGCGATTATATTTAAGGAATACTAATTATTCTGTTAAACTAAGTTCATATCCGTATCAGAAGGATATTTTAAATAGGTGCTTGTAAAACTATGGTGTACTGCTTTATTGATATACTCACAAGTGAGATACACACGGCTGTAGAATTCAACTCAAATTTGAGTTCCATTTACTCATATTCTCTAGAAAGCAGGTTACTTATAGACTGAGTAATAATTATAATAACAATGAAAACAGTCTTCAGGTATACTCCTAGATTGAGCAAAAGTTCCCTCGATTTTCCTCAAAATCGAGAAAAATCCTCATTTGAGGAAAACCGAGAAAAATTTTACTCAGTCTATGAATATCCTGTGTTTTAGCGAATTTGAGTGAGCGGAATGCAAATTTGATTTGAATTCTACGGCCGTGCGGCAGTAATACTATTTGAAGATACAATCGCATTGCATGCATTCCAGTGTAAAGCAATGTGGTAGCTGTGTATTTTTAGTTGATACGAGACAAAGAGATCGATTGGTGTATGATGATATGTTAAACCCTATACTTACCACAATTTTTTTCGCTGTTTTGAAATGTTGAATTCAATTAGTAGAAAGCTAAGATGAATATTTACTGATGAATGAACTTTGACAGGAGGCAGTTAACTAACGACTGTAAGATTCAACATCAATAGCATCGTTTTACTACATTTTACAAGGCCTACTTTGATCAAATTTACGCAGCAATAAATTTTACGGATTTTCCGTATTTTCTGGACCACCTGGTGAAAACTCGAAGCCAATGACCAGCGAATATATAAAAAAATCACCATTTTACTACATTCCATATAGTAGCAGGGAACAAGCAAGGCCAACTTTGATAAAATTTACACATAAATCAATTTTACGGATGTTCCGGATCTTCTCACGGACCATCTGGTGACTACTCAGAGCCATTGAACAGCTAATGTATCTAAAATCACAATTTTACTACACTCCACATAGTTGCAGAGTAAAATCAAGGCCTACTTTGATCAAATTTACGCTGCAATAAATTTATCAGATTTTCCGGATCTTCCTACGGGTTATGTCGTGACCACTCGGAGCAATTGAACAGCTAATATAACAAAAATCACCATTTTACTACATATCACGTAGTTGCAGAGCAAAATCAAGGCCTACCTCAATCAAATTTACGCAGCAATACATTTTACGGATGTTCCGGATCTTTCGGCGAGCCACTTTGAGTCAGTGACCAGCGAATATATAAAAAATCATAATTTTACTTCATTATATACAGTAGCAATGAAAAATCAAGGCATACTTTGATGAAATTTACGTAGCAACCAATTTTAAGGATGTTCCAGATCTTTCGGTGGGTCATCTGGTGACCATTTGGAGCCAATGACCGGCTAATATTTCAGAAATCACCATTTTACTGTATTCCATATAATTGCGGAGGAAAATCAAGGCCTACTTTGATCAAATTTACACAGCAATCAATTTTACGGATGTTCCGTATCTACCAGTGGACCATCTGGTGATAACTCGGAGCCATTGAACAGCTAACATATAAAAAATCAACATTTTACAACATTTCTCATCGTTGCAGAGAAAAATCAAGGCCTACTTTGATCGAATTTATGTAGCACTAAATTTTACGGATGTTTCGGATCTTCCGGCGGATCATCTGGTGACCAATTGGAGCCATTGAAACGCTTATATATCTAAAATCATTAATTTACTACATTTCATTTAGTTTCAGAGAATAATCAAGGCCTACTTTGATAAAAAAAAATACATAATAATCCAGATTAAGGTTGATCCGGGTAATCGGAAGGCCTTCCGGTGGACGCTCAGTGTTTAGAACCAGGTTATGGGTTGATTTTGTTAAAATATTAATCAGCACTACCCATAGATATATATATATATATATTTATAGGAAAGTTTGAACATACTGAGAGGTAAGCACATATCATCGGTAAGAGACGTATATGTGAGAAAATTTGCGAAAAAATCTAAGGGCACCGGTGGGATTCGAACCCACAATTATATATTTATATATATATATTTATTTCCATTTCGTCAAGCCAGTGTAGACTACATACAATGATTAATACAATGTTTACTTACATACTATGCATTTATTCTATTCTGTTTTAGCTTAGTTTTTATTTGCTGCTTGGACATAGTGATGTCAATAGTTCCGCAATGCAAATTATATAGGCGCATCATTCGATTGATTGGGCTATTTTTTGCATAGTTTGTTCTGTACGATTTTTCTGAAAATAAATTCCGTGTTCTAAGATATCGACAAGGTGTGTAAAAGTTTAATTGTGCGAGAATTTCTGCCGAATCTATGCGCATTGAAATAATGTCGTTGATGAAGAAAAGCATTGCAAATTGGCGGCGCTCCTTAAGTGTTTGTATATTGATGAGCATGCAGCGCGCTTCATAAGATGGTAATGGAAATGCAGTCCAATTCAATTTACGTAAAGCATATAAAAGGAATTGTTTTTGGACAGATTCTATGCGTTCTTCGTGTATGGAAATGTATGGATTCCATACTAGGTGGCAGTATTCCAGAATTGGCCTTACATATGTGGTTTATAATAGCTTAATAGTATATGGGTCTTCGAAATTATGACCGATATATATACTCTACTAAAGAGTAATACATGGGAAAGAAAAAATGAATACAAAAAATGATTATATACTATTAAAAAAATTTTTGATCACCCTAAGTGACACAAAAAAAAGAAAAAAAAAATCAAGGGGAAAAAAATTTGATTTTTTTGATCACCCTAATTAAACACCAGCCTAATATTGGACCAGGGAAACAAGGGAGATGCGATACTGTCGAGAACAAAACAAGTGACACGTTTTATACCTATTGCACTGAGACGGCAGAAGACTGGAGAGATATAATTGTTTTATCCAACAGCTGCAGAGTCAATAACCTCGATGCTGGTGTGCCTCGGTCGACTCGGTAGGCAATATGACACTCTTTCGTTGTTCCTATCGATGGGGTGATGTACCGATAGTGGTGATAATTTTGCTGATGATGTTGCGATGATGCTGGGTTAAAGCTGGACCGTAATGAAAGCACTTGGCATATCATTAACGGCTCCCTCACTCGCGCACTAGTTGTCTTAACACTATGCCAACTAACTTTGGTGAGAAAAACCCTCGCGTGGGGAAAAACTCGAATTTCGTACAACGTGACCGATGCGACTTGACCGACTCAGTGTGCGAGACAGAATGAATGGCATTGGGTTTTCACGTTCGAAAATTGTTGATCGGTGTATTCTGTAGTTTTTGATTTCTGTCGACAAACTATTCCTATCCTTTTCAACGTTTTACAGATGTGAGGTTGCGTGCACTTGAACTTTTTTGCGGCGTCCCGATGGCATATCGAATCTTTGTTGTAGAACGTATTGTGTAGCGATCGAAGTCCTTTTTTGTTCATTATTTTGGCTGGTTTTCCACTACCCCTCTTCCAAACTGTTACCAGAATACAATAAACAGTAGAAATTGATACATTCTCTGATTTGAAATGATGCACAGTAATCTTTTCCCACGATTTTCTTGTGTTTTGAAGAACTGTACAATGCGCTCACGAAGTGCTTCTTCTTTTGATGCCATTTTTAACGCAAATGAGCATGTAAAAACAAAATAAAAATTTCTATAGTGTTATAAGCTGTCTCTTTTTTGTGGACATTGCAATGCATTGGTGGTGTTCGATCACACCATCGGCGTCGGGCTCTGCCACATTTGAAAATTTATAGCGGCAGCAACAAATCCCCCCGATGCGATCTGTTCTGCAGCAGCATAGTTGTATCCGTCATTCCATCTGTAGATGTTTTTGTATGTTTTCAATATTTTGTTTATGTTTTGAAAAGTCGAATATATGATATATGATTTACAAAATCGATCATATATCATATCTTCTACTTGTCAAAACATAAACACAATTGCCTATTGCCTCTAAATCACCTATGTTGTTTTTTTTTTTATATTTTCCGTTATATAAAAAACATAATTGAAATTCGATGAAATGTTTGCATCGGATACATGACCTTTCGATAAAATTTAATTTGGTTATTTTCGGTGATTTCTATTGATCATTATTCTCAGAAAATTCTCATATGTACTCCCATTTTTTTTAACATAACAAATCAATTGGCTGTTTTCTTTTTTTTTTATTATAGTCACTTTAACACTCTTGGGTCATTTGTGACTTGTCCGGGGTGAGATTTGAACTCGTGAATTTAGCGTGAGCGGTATGGATGTTAACAACTACGCCGGGGTCGCCCCTGGCTGTTTTCTTTGATAAAGCATTAACAATTGTGTGTATTTTGGGATTATATTAACAAATTACAGAGTTGGATTATGTGTACACTCCCGGAAATAAATATAAAGACACATAAAAAAGCATGGCGCCTACCAAATATAAGAATCAGAGGAATTCTAAACCATGAAACCATGTATTTTTGGAAGCCACATTATCATGCTACAATATCACCCATAGAAATAACCAATTGCATCATGTACGCAGGGGAAATAAATGGAAATGTGATTTTCTCCTTCGGAAATAAATATAAGGACGCCATACAAAAATGTATGGGAAATTGGTCATTTTCGAAACATTACTAAGCATGTCAACAATTCTTGTAGCACCAAAATAACCAAAGAGTTAGTTAAAGTAATAATTAAACTTAATTTCTGAAACGTTTTAAGCAGATCCAATCGCTAGAAGTTATCGAAAATTACAAAAAATCATTGGTTGATCAGCGATGATTAATTAGGTGATACATACATTTAGGCGTTTTCCGAGTTAGAATGTGTCTTGAGATGTTCAAACAAATTAATAGGAAGATGACCTGTGTTTATTTAGTTACACTAAAACTGATATCTAGTAAAAGTGAGGGGGTGACGGGCCTACGCGCTCTTCCCATCTTCCTTAGTGCAGCTATACCGCGGTAATTATCAACTTTCCGTTTGCACCTCCTTTTAGGGAAAACAAAAAATCCTTCCAGCACTCAGGAAAAACACCAGAGGTCAATGACAGGTTGAAGACCGTGGTTAACGGCGTCGCTTGATGTTTTTAAGTAGCGTTTTAGGACTCAAAGTCTGCTTTGAAAAAGTCGTTGTAGACATTTTCGGCGCAATCCAGAAAGCGATTCTCAGGTTTGATCCCAAGTGTCAACAGTAGAGGAGAATGATGTCTGCAGTTTTGGCGAGCGGTGCCGGAGCATGAATGACAGAACAACTTTGTCCCAATTCTTCGTTGACCAAGCACAGATCGAGCAAACGGTTTTTTTGCATTCGGAAAGCCATTTACTTGCCCAAGCTCTGCGTAGAATACGCGTCTAGCAACGAGAGAGATGCTGATCTGAACGAATGGGACAGCGAAAACCATAAGAGTCGCTTAGCCACAATATGGTACTGAGATTGAAATCGCCTAGGATGACGATGCTGTATCTGACTCCTATCTGAGAGACAATCCAATCCAGAGAAAGTGCGTGCTTCTCGATAAGGCTGCAGTCGTTAACGCGATTGGGAGGAACATATATCACGCAGATAAAGAGTGTGCCATTCTGAGTAGAAATCGACTCCCACAGATGCTCATTTTTTTTTTTTTTTTTTTTTTGTAACTTTATTAGAGAGATTAGATGCTCAACCGTTGAATTTTCAGGCGGTTTTAGCAACCGAGATATGAAGCTAGAGCGAACAGCCAAAAGAACCCCACCACGGGAGCTCTTATTGCTGTTGAAGGTTGATAGGTCATGCCGGTAAACAGAATATGAGTCGTCGAACAACTGCTTTGACAAAGTGTGGTTGTTCAGTCATGTTTCCATGAAAGCATAAATGTCGTAGCACTTCATGCTAGTTGGTACTCAGCGAGGGAATTATTAATACCACCAACGTTCTGGTAGTACAGTAGGACTTGAGATACAGGTCACGTGGAACAGCAGACGGCGATCTGGAAATGGAGGCGGCATCAGGCCGAGCAACGTCAAAGGATGAAGGATACTTGCCATGGATGGCAGCTTGAAAAGCCCTGTCCGCAGCACTAGACTCAGGGCCGGGATGACTAAGATGGCGGGAACTAGCGAACTGACTGGAACCAGTGGGTGCAGCTGTGCTAGGTGGGTCCAAGACTTCCATACTGCTTTGTAACGTGCATCCTGGGCCAGTTGAAACGATGATCGTTGGTGGCTGTCTACTGGAGACGCTTATAGAGCAATGTTGACTAGAAGCGGAGGATCGATCAGGAAGAATAAGTTCACTAAATTGCTGGTACTTGTCTGGGAGAGTAGGTTGGAGAACCTCTTCAGCAGATACGACAACAGGACAAGAACGACTCCGATGAGCGATAACAGCAAGAATCAGGACTGCGAAGAGGTCTCCATGATGCATTCTACTGAGTTTTAAGTTGGTTTTAAGTTTCGTCTATTCGATTGCGTGTAATTGTGCTATGCTTCGAAGAACACAAGTAAGTTAATACAGTGAATGAGTTTTACCCTGGAAATATTCGTTCTAAAATCATGAAATTCATGTTTTAAATTTTCGTATTAATAATCTGTGAATGTATGGGAATTATGTATATATTTCAAAAAGAAGAATAATACAAATTTAGTCACCCTTTGTTGGATCTTGAGGTACGATTTCACTCCATGTATTTCAGCCACATGTAAAAATTTACATTATTATATGCTTTTCACATAAAGTTTTAACTTAATCAGTTGAAAACGAAAATGATACAGCAACGCGAAGTTAACTAGTTTGTATGTGGAAACGGCTTTGGTGCATTTTTATGTCCGATACTGTACGTGTGCTGGTGGTGCGATGGCTATTTATTTCGATACATTTTTTTCTACAATTTTTTCCCTTAGTATGGATTTTTTTATTTATTTATTTATTGATTTTTTTTTTAAATATTTACAGATGTTCTTGACGCTGATTATGCTGGAAATGTTATTGGTAACTACCTTCAGTAAACCTGTTGCAATGCCCGACTCCGCAAAGTAAGTATAATGCAAGGGTCGGTAAACATAGCGCGAATAAATTTAAATGCAAACTATGTCGTAATATATGTGTAATGCACCATGCAGTGTTGCCCAGGAAGCATTCTGTAAATCATGTCAAAATGTCAGTGGCTTCTAAACCAATCAACAATTAGTTTACATGGCGATTTCACGACAAACTCTCTCTGCAACACAGCTCGATCGGAGTTGTAGAAGGATAATGTTATTTTGCTTGCCTGCTTTGATACACGGAACCGAGGAAAGCATAACAACAAAAATCCCATGCACACACGTGTTTCATCTTCGGCTTTACTGCGCATCCCACACCTGAACCCTACCTATCGACCCATCAACTCATGAACCGGGGACCAACGGCTTTACATCCGAAGGAAGGTGTTATCAGAGATGTTATGCCTCAGAACATCCAGGCGGCGTCGACTGGGATTGAACCCAGGCCTGCTGGGATGAGAGGTGATCACGCTTACCACTACACCACTTAGTAGGAAATTCAATCAGTGCATATAATAAAAACTATAAATACTCAGAGGTCGAACAAAAAATACAATTGGATGCAGGATTCGTATGTCAATTATCTTGCAACACTTGCCAGAAGGTAGCGTTTCATAATACTTTTCATTTCCATTGGATGTTTGTGCAATATAATAATTTAGTGTATTGCTATATTTTGACCTATTCTTGGTGCTTGTACTTTTATTCGATTACAATACTCACGTTTGATCTAGTAAGAATTAAAAAATCATCTGAAAATTTCTAAAGGGAATTCTTGTTTGACTCAGATTTTGACAGTTCATTTGGCTCAAAACATTGTCTCCGTTCATCTCTCCTACTGATGATTTCAAATGAACACCTTGTATCATAAAAGCAGTTGTCCAATTAATTAATAATCTAAAGCTCGGGAGAAATAACAGAACTGGTAGCACTGAAAATAAGGTTCAAATACTCTGCTGCTGCCTAAAGAGCCTGCATTTATAAAGAGACGACACATCAAAATTGGAACAATCGATTATCTGTCAAAGTCATAGGGAAAGTTTGTTCCAATTGAGCAGAAGACCTGTCAAATGGATAAGGTGTCGCCTCTTCACCCAATTCAGTCTCTTTACTGCTGCCATGGTTTAAGCACGGAGAGTTTTATCACCGTTCAATATAGCCAGGAATAATGGTACAAAAACTTTTGTTTCATCTTCTATCACATTTTATACAAGTGTTTCACGTTTCCATCATTAGTTGTTTACTTAATATAACTTCACTTACCAACTCGTCAGGATAAAAAAAAATGATAGGCGGGTGTGCAGTTATTACATTAGAATGAAAGAGAAAACAATAATTGCTGTCTCTCTATCACCAACACTAATCCCGCCTCTTGCACGCCAAGCCTGCTCAAACCCAAATACGATTGATAATAAAATAAGAAAATAAGAAAATAAGACGATGGATCCGAGTTCACTCACTCGTAAAAAAGAGGCTCATTTACCAATCATGCGGGCAACGTTTACCAATCATGAACAAACAATATTAATGAACATTTGGTGTACATTACTAGTAAACACCGCCCGCAGCCCGTGTCACGCCCATTCTAGCGAGCGAACCCAAAACTATCGCCCCTCGTCCATCTGCATTCAAACACCAACAGAATTTCTACTCATTCATCCGTTGCTTACTCATTCTATCTTCAAGTCTCCATACATATACACGCAAAACAAATTTATCTTGCATCCAATGTAAGCTTGGATTCATGACAACCTCTGCATATGTTTCATACAAAAATGTAATGGCAGTTCTTGCAATGAACTGCAGCGTGCAAGCAAGTTTTTCCAGAATGTATATGAGTAGGAAAAAGAACTCTCGATGAACATTTCAAATGGTCCTATCTGCTTTGATCGATTCTCTTAATCGACTTTCTCTTTTCATAACCACTGCTATGCAAACAGATTTCGCGTTAATTCTACCACATAGTTTGATAAAGGAGGTTCTTATCTAGCGTCCAAAACGTCAAATACAACAGGGAAAGGTTTTGCAGCTGAGTTATTGATGAAAGAGAAAGTCGATGAAGAGAATCGATCAAAGCAGATAGGACCATTTGAAATGTTCATCGAGATACTGCTTTCTCCTACGCCCATTTTAGACCTATCGAGCAGAAAAATCAAATAAATCCATGATTTCGGTGTTAACAAGTAAATTATAAAGTCGGCGCCGGTGGTGTAGTGGTAAGCGTGACTGCTTTCTCATCCCAATGGGTCTGGGTTCAATCCCGGCCGAGGTCAGTGGGATTTTTCTGAGGCATAAAAATTTCTGGTCACGTCTTCCTTCGGAAGGTAAGTAAAGTCGTTGGTCCTGGTCCATGTGTGTTCATGAATGGGTGCGATATCCTACGCAGGTGTGGAAGCTGCCTTCCTGCACATTCGATTGCCGTCATGGATGGCAAACGATGTCCGTCGGTGGTTGGCACTAGATTGCGGAACAGAGACCGACGATAAATAAAGGAAAGAAGAAAGTCAATTATGCGTTTGGTACAATACTTTAGTTCAAAAGCTACAGACCAAGGTTAATGGAACACGTGATGTGAATGTTTGCACCCATTTTTTTTTTTCAATCTGTTTATTTGTAAGGCTCATATGTCTAAAAAGACTCAACGGAGCCAAGTATCATAAAAAAACAATTCAAATATTTTTGTCTCGTTCATTTTGCTGCGCTAGGTACAAAGCATCCATTTCCCTCACTTTCAATACAATGCTTCAAATGATGGGCTGAAGCAATGTTGTCGGCCGCGTCCTTGTCTCGCATACCCAGGTACACAACGTTCTTTACGTTGTGAGGCTGGATACTTGTCACAAGCGACATATCGAGCTGCAGCTCATTGTCCAAGATTGTTTTTATAACCGAAATACACGGTCGCTTGGGAAGGATCGATGTGTCTAATACGACACAGTTTTCTCGTAACATTTTCATAGAAAAATGAAAAGCACACGCTCGCACGCCGCACAAAAGAATCTCGAATATAGTGTCTGGTGATAAAGCGACTGATCGGTTCGAGAGATGGATAGCAGCTGGTTTGCACCCATTATTCTCAATAACAAAAGAAATGTTCCGACAGAATCAAATTTTATCTTCATTCGAATGGCGTTTCAACGACGTTTCAAAGTGTAAGGCCGAGAAGAAGAAGCAGTGTTATATTTTAAGTATATTTCAACAATTTGTTGTTCTTTATCAAATATTACGATTCGTACCGAAAGACAAATAAATTAAGAAGGCATCTGCAGTGAAAACATTCCATTTAAAAAAAAATTCAACGTGAAAAATAGATGCACATGGTGGGTTGTGCTTAGTAGGCCCAAAATTATATCTAAGCTCTACAACAGTGTTTCGGCTCTGGCTGTCTAAATATCAGCTAAAATGGTTTTGTTTCTACAGGTTTCAGTTATATATTTAACCTTTCTCAAAGATTAGAGGCAAGTTTAATTGTAAATGTAACAGGTGTCGCCCGCGCTCAAACTAATCGATCAATTTTTTCCTATAAAACGACAAAACAGAGCTTTATTACAAAGGTAAAAGTCTCGGATCGAATATACAGGGCGCACCCAGAAATCGATACAGTTTGCACTGAAGTGGGCGCCATGATTAGTTGAAGAACAACATGTAGGGCACTACATCACAAATACAATAAAACTTGCCTCTAATCCTTGAGAAAGGTTAAATTTATAACCGAAACCGTTGGATGAGTACCTTATTACGTTGTTTTTTGTTTCTTTTAACTCTACTACTATTGTATCACTTTCACTTTCACTAAATCACTATTCACTTTCATTAAGCTCTTCTCCTGGCATTTTTCTTCTTCTCTTCACCGAGCGTGGATTTCGGGGTCCCTTTGGCGTCACCTGTGCTTCTATCAGCACTGCTTTCTTCTTAGCCTCCATCAGTGCTTTTTCAGCATTTTCGGCTTTCGTTCTCAGCGTATTCAGTTTACGGATGACGAAGTCATAAAGTTAGTTGATCCTCTTCCTGACCTCTGTAATGTTGGTCTTCCCAAGCTGCAGTTCTTCTTCGAGTGAGCTAATGCTGTATTTCGGTGTGAACATCTGGTATAGTTCTCCTTGGAGTCCTTGCTGTTCTTCTTAACCTTGGGGCTTGCTAATACTGCAACTCACTAAGGCCACCTGATTCGACACTGATGATTGCAACTTTCCACTTTTTGCGAACACGTTTCGTTTACACTGTTTGGCGATTTGCCACCGTCGTTAATGTGTATTTTTTTCGTATTGTTTTTATCTCCGTTGCTCTCAATCCTGTTGGGTCACCACTCCGGGCCGTCATCTCAACTTATTGTAGGTTGTTGCCTATTGTGATCCCATGGTCATCTATGCAAACAGGGATACATCCTTCATGGGGACCGTGTTCAGATCCAGATCAGCGTAAGTCATAAATTTTACATCTGAGCCTACGGAGGCCTGCAGAGGTTTTACAAGGACGGGGGCAGCTGCACCATTAGCCCACTCACCATTTCAATAAGGTGTCACCCTTCTTAACTAAGGAAGTAGAATAGCACATCTTACAGTGTCGTGTCCATTATGCCATGCCTTGACCAGTATGCTGTAATTAGGATCTTACAAGTGTTGATCCTAATGTACCGGTTGGCACTCCTGCGGGTGTTAGCGTAAATTGCTTAAAGCAACATTAACTTGCTTCGACGGAGCTGCTTTCGGATTCTGTGTTTTTTTATACGAATTCGACAGGACCAACTTTCCAATCCCACAAAGGATGTTCCTAGGCAGTCTCCCGCTGCTTGTTCGGACTTGTTTTTGCCAGTAATCATCAGCCAATACTTTGCAAAACTGCTTCCAGATTACAAGAATTTAGTTTTTTCACAATTCAAATTAATTTATTCACCACAAATCCTGCAGTTCTCGACAGCTGAAACTGCACAGTTTCCAAATAGTACTTTGTGCACCTTCATTTTCGAATTTTGGTTTCAGTGATCGTGGAGGAAATCGTATTCTCATGTAAGATTTGATTGCAATCAGAATTCGTTAGTGTGAACAATCAATCATTAACATTTCGAGGAAAGATATGAAATAGTGCATGACTCAAAAATGAGCAGGGTTTTGAATCTTGAAACCCAAAGACTGTTTTCTTCACTAAACTTTTAAATATAACCCAGGTTTAACCATACGGTCCTAAGTGTAAATAATTTACCTTTTGACATTTTCTGGGCCTTATCTGTTTAATAAAACAGCATTCAATCATGATTGATGAGTAGGATAGAGCATTGTTGTTGGATACGAGTACTTCTCCCAAACTCATCATGAGCCGGGCAAGTTACCTGATATTTTACAATGGATTGATTGGCTGGAACGATGGAACAGTTCACAATAACAACAAAAACTATCATCATTGAATCAATTGAATCATTGCTACTGAACATCAGTAGTTGTATTGAGAATAGCTGAATGTTCGGTAGTTTTTGTGATTTACGGTTTACCAAACAGATATACCAAACGTGATTAAGTGTGATGTAAACGAAAGATGGATCATTAAAACAGAGCCTTCTCTCTGTTAGATGATTGGAGGCTTGACACTCGTTTTGAAAATCGTGTAAACTGGTATGAAACCAACGTTAACGGATAGTAAGATTGTTTATTTTATCGGATTCCTTGAAAATTTATATAATCTCTCTCCGATAAACGAAAAATTTAATTTTGCTTTTAAAAATCTCATTTTAAGAAAACTGACTACTAAGACTGAAATATGTACAATGTTTTTGTCAGAATACTTTTTCTCAGGCTTCGATATTGCATAAAGGCATGATTTTTCGGCAAATTAGTAAGTTTTAAGCCTCCTGAAATTTTTCTCGGGATATCGGTATCCCGGGAATTCAATAAATAAAATATCGAATCCCGGGATTTTTAAAAACCGAAAAACAGAACCCTCTAATGTTATATGAATTAAAAAAAAAACTTCACCTGAACAATTTTAATTTTGGCGAGTACCTCACATTTCACAGTGGTCCAGAATGCAGATTTAGGTGGAAGGATATGTTTTGAGCCTGAAATTGAAACTTTAGACTAAAAGTTTCTTCTACAAAGTTTTTCCTTATAGTTAGGCCCTTATTTTTATGACAATGAATTCCAGGGTGGTTCTTATGATCATTAAAATCAAAAATCTAACTTTTTTGCTTGAATAAATTAAGGTATACATGCTTGGGCAAAGTTTTAGCTGAGCTAATTTCAAGCAAATTGGTTAAAAAACTTTTTTTTACCTCTTCAATTGACCGATTTAGAGCTATTTTCTTGAATTGAGGTATGGTGTCTCTAAAAAATCAGTTGTTTTGCTCTAGTTTTCTTGTTTCAAATTTCTCAGCAAAGGTGTCTTAAAATAACTTTTAGATCCTTAGAAGGCGCAAATTGCCGCATAAAACTTGTCAATATCTTTTGCCGATCAAGAGTTATTGATGTTTTTCTACCTAAAATATGCCCTTTTCAAATGTTAATATCTCTGGTTGGGGCTTATGTTATTCTCAATTTTATGTTATTCTTATTCTCAATGTTATGAAAAAATTGGAGGTATGTTATTTTTTAAACTCGTATAAAATCAATTTCAATTTATTCATATTTTTTACTATAATTGGGTATATATTTTTTATTAGAAGAGATACAGACCACAATTATTAATATGAAACGTGCATCTTAAAGAGCTTAAAAAGTCTCTAGAAGATGACTTTCATGATAAATTTGAAATAAAAAAGTTATTGGCAAAAAGTGGTTTTCATAGGACCACTCTATGGAAATAAACAGGTTTAATATGTCAAACACATTCTTTGCAACCTCTTCTGGTATCTTGCCTATTCAAAATATGATCATAGCATCTAATTATTTCATAATTAAAAAAAAATTGTTTTAGCTGAAATGAGTATGTGCAACCTTGCTACAGGTAATACACAATTGAAATAATGTAACCACTAAATTAAAAAAAAAACTAATTAAACAGAAATTGTTACGATTCGACAAATACCGGATAGCTCTAACGGATTTGAAGTAAACACTTAACGTAAGCTAACCTACAATAACTAAGCGGATGATTATGAAAAAAATTGTTTGATGTTACTCTTTAGGGAAATCATGACTCTTTCGACCAAATCACTTCATGGACTGTTGAATATCAAGAAAAACTGACTGACTTGTTACCAGTAACGGTAACAAATTATAATTTCCGTTTAAGGTGTCCGGAACAATGTCATCGAGTCGGGGAGCAGTCGGAGGACAAAAAGGTTCGAATGATGATAACCAACTGTGGGCGGATACTGGCTATGGATAATGTCACAAGTTGGAAAACACTCGTATGATACAGTGTGACAGTGACGTGTGGTACCACTACGAGTGCGTGAACGTAACTTATGGTATCGAACAGGTGGATTGGAGTTGTAAGAACTGTGGTGGTGAAAATCGTGACGACTCACAGGAACAAGTGGAGCAGCCAGTATTGCAACAGCAGCAGCAACACTGAAAAAAGTTTTCACTTAGTTTCTATTAGGAACGCACATAGTATTTTTCCAAAAACAAAAACGATGATTTTTACCTGAATATCACATAGCATTAGAAATTCTATATGAGAAATCATATAGATTTCATTTGACACATAACGCTCATGTGATTTAGTGGTGCAATTTCCAATTATGGGATCACATGAAAGTTATGTGAAATTCACATGGATATTTTCCACTGGTTATGTGATTTATTTTATAAGTGAATAATTGCAGCAGCAGCAACAGCGACAATTGCAGCAACCACAAGATAATCAAAATCGTCAGCAGGTTATTCACTCCACACCCGTAAAGTCACCAACCCATGATGATGTTTTCAAGATGAACTGTGATCTCGTAGAGCAGTTCAATACGATGCAACGGATTCTAACAGCCGAAAGAAGTCAACATAAACATCAGGTACAGCAAATGCATCAACAAACTGATCATCAATTCTCGCAACAACCAGTGAAGCCGGTGCACTCCAAAGCACCTGGATATACCGGTACTGTGAAGAAACCTGTGAAGGTGCCACAGACAACTGAGGTTAAATCAAATGTGGACAACAAAAATCAGTCGTCAAAGTATTCAAAGCGGTCGGCGAAGCTACGAGAACACCAGTTGAAAGCATTGGAGGCCAAGCAGCTATTAGAACGGAAGCAGTTGGTAGAGCAGTTAGAACTGGAACAAGCGATACTGAAGGCGAGCGCGAGTGAAGCAGAAGACAAAGACACCACACTATAGAAAAAAAATAAAGAAATAAAAAAGAAAAGCCTATAAGCGAACTACTAGAATGTGCGCCTTCGGGAACGATGAACTTCTAGATAGATTGGAAAGGAGTCTGTACAGTCGAGTGCTTTCTGCAGTGAAAAGCCTACTTCTTCAACCAGATAATGTTTCAACAATTATTTTCCGCCTCAGAACACTATTTGGAAACCCTGAGGTAACCGCATGATGCCAGCTCCAAAGGCTGATAAGATGGAGAGCAATATGTCATTTGGTGTCGGCGTGCAACAATAGAAGCATATCAGACAAATGTCAAAAAAATACTCTTCATGATATGGTAACGGGTGTTCAATAAAAAATGATAATTTTTCCAGTCATATACACACAGAGATTATTTTACTGGGGTCAGTAATTTTTTACTGGGTTTTCAAACAGCTGAAAAAGTCAGTAAACTGAAAATAACGGTCACACGTAATGCAACGAACAATTTTAACATATTTTATTTTAATCATCAAATAAATGTAAAAAGAACACAGTCTGTATAAATTTCAGGAAAAAATCACTTTTATACAATTTTTTACAATTTTTTTAAGTTTACTGACTTTTTCAGCTGTTCAAAAACCCAGTAAAAATTACCGAACAGGGAGGCCGTGATTTTGTGTGTAGCTAGTAAAAAAAAATTTTTTTTCAACGAATTCAGTATTTTCAAAAAAACGTCAATGAATATTGGAGAAGGGGCCCTGGTCAGCCGTACAACGCAACTTAGTCGCGGTGCTCTCACAAGAGCGCTGGACGGCACTGAAATCATTCTCATTTTTTATTGATCACCCGTTTAGTCAAGAAGGTTGAGTAATAAGAAGGTGTTGAACACGGATGAGGCTGGTGAGCTGTATGTTGCTTGGAACGAGAATGACGCGCTTGGCATAGATGGCCCACAGCGACTCATGAAGATGGATACCGATCAGTAGCGGTTAGACTTTTCCTTTTTCTTCGGTGAATGGACACTAATGTGGGCTGCAGCTCGCTGCTTGCGGGCAGCCTTTCGTTGTGTACAATGTTCAACGCCACGTGTTGAAGGCACTGCTGCTGCTGCTGCTTTTGACGACCGACCGGACACCTCCACACATGGTGATTGAATAAGCACCGTTCAGTGAGACTGGATGGAATTCAATTTTAAAATGTGTGTTAGGGAAAGAGATTTTGCAGGAAATCGGTGATAATTTTGATCAGCCATTCAACAGTTGGACATTTGTGTAATTTTCAATAGTGACTTATTGATAATTAATAAAGTGTTCATTGGTAGATACATTTCCAATCGTTTGGCTGTTAAGAATTTAAACATGTTAAATCAACCTTAAATGGGTTCTAATGCTATTTTTACAAATCGTACTTAAGAATTTTGCTAGTAAAAAGTGAAATAACTGTTATAGTCACAACCCAATCACAAAAGTGTACACACTAATTAAGCCCTTCAATGTTCGTTAATTTTGATCTACGGAACTGTTTGGCAAAGTTTAGAAATCAGTGAACAATTCAAAAATTATAAAATGTATATCGAACTTGTACAGGCTTGGTAAAGGAGATGATCAACCCGAGTCGTACTTTCCTTAAAAGTGTCATTTGCTCGCTTCTTACTCTCTTTAAAGGGTGTATTTGATAAAAATGGCACACCGAAAATCTTCTGTAACTTTTGAAACGTATTAGTAAAAAAACCTGAAAATATGAGTAAATCTTATTCACAGTGTATTGTTTACATCTGTCAAGTTCATAGTTATTCATAAAGTAGTTCCAGTCATGCCGTCGAAACAAGAAATTGTCCGTGAAAAAATGTTGTACAATTACAATCAAAATCCAGAAGCGTCCCACCGATGGATCGCTAAAAAGTTTGGAATTGCAAATACAACTGTGCCTCGAGTTAAAACAACCTTCAAGGAGCATCTGAGTGCCCGAAGGAAGGAAGGGAGTGATCGTAAAAGTAGTCCAACGGACAGTAAAATGGCCAGGAAAGTGGTGCAACAGTTCAAGAACCGTCCAAACATGTCAATTCGAGATGTCGCTAAATAGTCCAATAAGGTGTCAGTCGGTTTTGTGCAGAAAACCATGAAGCGTGCTGGGTTACATGTGTACAAGGTGCAAAAAGCCCCAAACCGGAATGAAAAGCAAAACATCACTGCGAAAACCCGCGCCCGGAAGCTTTACACGAAGTTGCTCATCAAATCATGTTGCATCGTGATAGATGACGAAACTTACGTCAAGGCCGACTTCCGTCAACTTTCTGGGCAAGAATATTTTGTTCACAAGTCTATGTTTGATGTTCTTGAGGGTGTTCGAAAGAAGAAATTATCGATATTTGCAAAGAAGTTCGTGATCTGGCAGGCGATTTGCGGATGTGGTGAAATAAGCACTCTCTTCATCACTTCCGGAACAATCAACAGTGCAATTTACACGGAAAAGTGCCTTAAGAAGCGTCTCTTGACATTCATAAGGAAGCACAAAGGATCAACTCTCTTTTAGCCTGCCACTATGCTCGAAACGTGTTGCAGTGGTACCGAGCCAACGGCGTCAATTTTGTGCCAAAAGATATGAACCCACCCAATTCACCTGAACTTCGTCCAATTGAAAAATTCTGGGCTATTATGAAGACAAAACTTTACAAACATCACAAAACTATTAAAAGAGAGCTGGAGTTGAAAAAAAAATTGGGTAAAAACAACAACAAAATCGGTTGTACAAAATTTTATGGGTGGAGTGAAAAAGAAGCTGTGATTCGGAATGGGAGACGAAATTTAATAAAAAAAAATTTTGTTAATCATAACTCATTAGAAGTCTTTCATTCCCTGAAAATTTCAAGAAAATCCGATAATCGATATAATTTTGGTGAGTGTGAGTCATTTTTAACGAAAACACCCTTTATACAATTTTCACACTACCGTACTCTAATGGAAATATCAACTCTATACTTTCATCTCCTCATCTTTAATATAAAATGACCACTCTTAGAATCTCCAACTACTGTCTTACCTGACTTATAACGAATATACGTTGTATACGAGTACCCCGAATACAATGTATTACTACTCGTCTAATTTTGCATAGTATTTGCAATGTAAAATTAGACGAACTAAACGATGTATTACTATTCGGCCCAACTCCGACTAGGCATAGAATTAAGTGAATTTTGTTAGAAACAAAGAACAATGAATCATCGGCTCCGTAAAGCTATGCCGATTTAGCCTTACAAATAAATGAACTTAATAAAAAAAAAACACAGTAGGCTTTCTTGAGTTAACTCCATTTATTGATAAAAAATAAAATTTGTCGATTTTATTGATTTCTTATGTGTAACCGTAATTTGAAATTTTACCGACTTAATCAGCTGTTCGAAAACCCGGTTAAATTTAACCGACTTAATCAGCTGTTCGAAAACCCGGTTAAATTTAACCGACTTCATTGATCTGAATTTAGTGTCTAGGTCGTCCGCCATAAATTCTCAACGAAAGATGATATGTATTGGATAAAAATTGTTCAATTGCCAACATTTTAAAATCATGCTGATTGATGGGCTTAATGTACAGGCAGGGTTAATGTCCCTAATGTCAGCCTAAGTGTTCCTTGTATTGGGCGCATACATAAATTTCGAAGGAATACATTTTTTAATTGTTTTCAATTGCATACAAAAATGTCCTATTGCATTACCCAGATGAAGCATTGTTTTAAAAAAATGGAAGAACACGAGATTTTTATCTATAGACCTAATCTTAACATTCATAGGCCAACATTAGCCAACCTTAGATATCAATAGCTATGATTCTACAATAGAAACACAGGTCAGCGATCAATGAACGCTAAAACATGAAGTTTTATGAAAAGATTCTGTCCAATTACAACGGTTGCTTATTCATGAACGAAATAATCAACATAATAATTGATATTGATAAGATTAATGAGAAACGGCTATAGTTTGAAAAAATAATACCAGTAGCCCCATGGAGACTTTGAAATTTGAATTTCCTTACCATATTATTTCAGATTTACTAAACTTTTTTTTTATTAATTTTATTTATTTGTAAGGCTCAACTGTCGAAATCAACTCTACGGAGCCAATAGTGTAGCGAATAAGTTTACAATTCATTAGAATTAAAAGTTATTCGGATTCAAGGCCGGACCGTGGAGAGTTGGGGCGTAAAGTTTTTCTCGGTGGTTAATTTTCTCTGGCGTGCTTCTGTAGTTTTTGTTGTTCTTTGATCAGTGTATTGTGTATTTTCACGAGCTCTGTCCAATTTCCAACTGTTTCCTTGTGTCGTTGCTGATATTCTAGAACCATCTGTTTCTGCTGATTATTCTGCTGCCCTCCGTTATCCAGTCCAGGGTCGGAGCTACAACTGCATCATTTTCTTCTTCTGCTTCTTTTTCTTCTTCTTCTTCTTCTAGCATCTCTATTTCGAGTTCTACTGTCTGCTTGTCCGAAGTAGTCGTTCCTGCGAGAACGGCAGCAAATGTGTTGATTTTTGCCCAGCACCTTCTTCTGTTTGGAAGAAGTACAACACCGATAGGATTTCATTTTCTACATCCATGTAGATTCCACGGACACCAGTAAATAAATCAAGCTGATATTCTGGGGGATACTTCTCTCGAACACAGCGTTTGATTTTTCCGTCCTTGATAAGCACAAGCAACAGATCGGATCGGATACCTCCGGCGGTAGATCAAACACTCGTACATATTGAATGTTACTACCGGATACCGACATGTAAACATCCACTTTTTTCCATTAGAATAATGGAACGGCAGCTTCTTTTCATTGAGCGCAAGGGCTTCTCTCATGCCCTCCCCAGAGTTGTATTTTATATAAACCATCCTCTCCGCTGCATTTTTGTAGGCTGTATCCATCGTTAACTGGTTACCCGCAAGTTCTTTTACAAAGCGCAGCATTGTCCGGAAAAAGGAAACCAAGGGTGTTTGTAGCCGAAATACCACTCTACATTTTTCTGTGCACGAATTATTACCACTAGCCCGAAACAACAACGCAGCAAACAAACAAAGCGTCAGATCGTCAACTTACTAAACATTTTGTCCATGTTTCTTTTTGTAGAATTCGCATTCACGTTCCAGTAAAGCATCACACGCATCTGCATACTAAAACTGTAGTGAAGACGGTCCATGTTGGAATTCCTGTTAAACCAGTGAAGCATCACGATGATGAGGATGATCATGGATGGGAATATCCGAAAAAGAAGAAGTCTAGCAATTATCTTAAGCTACTAAATAACTGAGACAGAAGTGTGGGACTAGCTGCAATGTAATATTACACAGAATTATAATGTACATGGAACAATGTTACAAATAACTGTTTTATCTTTCAGGTTACCTACATTTGTTCACCTTTAATATCAGTTTGCCTAAGTTGTATTTTTATGATGTTTGGCTTAGGAGACAATTTGTTTAAAAATAAAAGGGATGAATTCACTTTATTTTTGAATATACCATAGAATGCAACCTACATGCTGAAACTCACCGATAAATATCCCAACGAAACGAAAACGAAACAAATAATGTGTTTTAAACAGCCATTTGGAGTGTATGAAAACTCATATGTGAAAGCTGCTTCTGGAAATAAACATTAGATAAGAGTGTTAAAATCAGTTATGGCGCAATTGTTTATATTGCATAGATAACTTTTAATATTAGGTGCCCTCAAAGCACTGCTATATGCGAATCTATCAATATTTCCAGAAGTTGGTCTTAAAAACATAATTAGTTAAGACACACGACACGAACTAGAGTAAATATTTTTTATCAGATATTAAATAGTTTATTGCTATATTTAACGGATCAAAATAAAATTAAATAAATCTAATATTGATCTCAACATGTTTTTTTTAATGATATTTATCCGAAAATAAGCCGATAAATTGATCTGACCCAAGGAAGATTACTTTTTTTTATGCTACTACGAATTTTACTTTTCATGTTGTGAATTATGTTTGATATATGTATGCTTTGTTTTATAACCATATTTTGTGAAATTATATGAGGTTTTTGCACCTGCTTGAGGTCGGCATATGTTTGCAGCTTGGTCTTTCAGGCTTTTCCCCCATGCACTCATGAATCTATAGTGTGAACGTCGTGTAATTATTGTAACAACTGTGGGGGTAGTCTGGCAACGCGATACATGCACATTATTAGGTATACGCCAAATGCGTGAGAATGGGTTGGGGCTATTTAAATAATATTAAGGAATACGTGAATTATTCACAATCAAATGAGTACTTTCCACCAGAGCGTTGAATGTTTAATGATTACTCATTTTTCCAACATTTATAGTTATGAACATTTAAAATATTAATTGTTAATTATTGATCTTAAGTGTCTTTACATTTTTGCTAAATGCTAATGATTAACCATTAATCATTAATCATTATTTTTTAACGCTCTGCTTTCTACCAAAAACCATTCAACTGTAAAATGCTCTCGTCAATCCAAATCGCAATTAGGGACCTCAATACAAGCAAAAGAGCAGTGGAGGTTGTAAAATTGATCAATTTTTACTAGTCAGTTGAGGCACGGTATTACAGACACCAGGTTGGCATAGAAAGCTCTCAGATTATAACTGTAAATGTGCAGCTTTCCATCAAAATTGATTAAAAAGGAAGGTAATAATTCTGATGATATAAGGGAAATGGCTCTAATGTTGGCCTATGAATCCAAGATTGGGACCATCCCTAAAAATCTGCTATTTATCAAATTTAAAATATATTTAAATTAATCAATCTAGATGAACGCGTCATTAGGACGGTACCAATGGATATTTTTGGTTGCTATTGAAAATTTAGTCGATTGCTGAATATATGTATGGGCTCATATTAGGGGCATCATCTGATGCTGCTCTCACCTGGTTTATGTCAACGAGAAAACATCTAAGTCAATTTATATAACGGTTCCCCAGAGCTCGCACCTAGGTACGCTTCTTTTTATTTTGTATGCACCTTCCCGACATTTACGTCAAGATTAAGTCGACCTAATTTTGACCGTAACACCCTTTACACAATTTATAATCATAAAATACGGCGTTACTTGCTCGCCGTGTTTTATGATTATAAATTGGTGCCGTGACCAGGATAGTGTTCTAAGGGACGTACCGACGCTAAGACACCATTGTGGTATCGTACAAAAGGACCATCGTACAAAAGGACCAACCGCCATCGAAGTCGCGACCACGCTAAATCATTGGGCGCTGCCATCACGATTTACGCGTACACGTATGGATTTCACGCCCTCACCGTTTTTGTGGAGATTGGATGCAGGAGAGATAAAGTGAAAATACAAGGCTTATTAGATAGGCCTACAAGGTAAGGACCTGTCCAACTTAATATTTTCAAATTTCGTATCTACCTGGTCATTTATCGTTCCTGGTCTCTTACTATTTCGGCGCAGTTTCCGGTGGCTATTACGATCAAAACTACGCACGAATTGTTCATGTGCATTTGGGAGCAAATTATTGGACATTGGATACTATCGTGAAAGGTTCGGAACTGATCAACGAGTCAAGCATATTGGAGCGGTTATAATTAAACTAAAGGCCTAATTGACAGGCTCACCAGGTGAGTTCCTGTCCAAAAAATTGTATTCTTGGTTGGAAGGTGCTGCTCTTGTCGACTTTATAGAACGTGCCTATATTTGGATTTCTCCATCGTGACGTCATCGATTCAAGTTTAGCGGCTCCTGGATATCCTTCTTCGTCCACGACATGTCGAAGAAACTCAAGACCCTGTTACGCAGCACTGCAGACTTTGTGATCCGCTCGGAAAACTTCCTGAACAACACCGAGGAGTTCGACGAGCAACAAGTCAAGATACGTCTGGAGAAACTTGAAGCGAAGTGGACTGAATTCGAGGAACTTGATATTGAGGGCATGGATGAAAACGAGGAGAACATGAAGGAGCACCAGCAGCTGAGGGCAGAATTCGAGGACAAGTACTTTGAGGTAAGAGCAGGATTTGCGAGTAAATTACCACAACAGCATGCAACACAAAACACAGTTCCTATTAACACCTCTCATGTGCAAGCTTCCGTGCGACTTCCTCAAATCAATCTACCTGAGTTCGATGGTAATTTCCAAAATTGGCTGCCATTCCACGATACGTTTGTTGCCTTGATCGATTCCTCTACATAGTTGAACAACATACAGAAGTTCCACTACTTTCGCGCTTCACTCAAGGGTGATGCTTTGAAGCTGATTGATTCCTATTCGATGAGCGAGGCTAACTATATGGTTGCTTGGGATGGTTTGGTCTCACGGTTCTCCAACAACTACCTTCTCAAGAAGCGGCATTTGAATACGTTGTTTGAGTGTCTAAGAATGAAGAAGGAATCAGCGGCAACATTGCACGATCTCATCGATTGTTTCGAAAGGAACACTAAAATTCTGGACCAACTAGGAGAGAAGTCGAACGGTTGGGGAGCGATGCTAGTTCACTTAATGGTCTCGAGGCTCAACGAGGTGACTCAGAAGGTGGGAGGAGAATGTAACGTCTGAAGAGGAACCATCATTTTCGCCGCTGGTCTTGTTTCTTAAGAAGCAAACTCGTGTTTTGGATGCAGTTTCTGTGGATGAACATATCTGCGCTCCTATTGGTTCATCGACCAACAATAATTTCAAATCTCGTCTATCGAAGGTTTCGGTCAACTCGGCGTCCGAAAGGGTTCTATCGGATTGCTTCGCATGTAGCGATAAACACTGGATCAACGGGTGCCAACTTTCGCTAAACTTCCGATTGACAGGAGGCTGCAGCTTACCAACTCCAAACGGCTCTGTAGTAACTGTCTAGGAAGAAATCATTTGGCTCGAGATTGTCCTTCCAAATTTCAAAAAACATCATTCACTGCTCCACCCTGGTTTTCCTGGTTCTGCTCCTACTCCAGGAGTGAATGACAATGAGGATTCACCTGTTCCATCAACATCGGGTGGTGCTTCGAACTCTGGTGGTTAGGTTACTAGTTCGGTGGCATCAATTACAATTAACCTGGCGATGGGACAGCCAAAATCGCACGTGTTTCTGCAAACGGTTCTGCTGAACGTCAAGGATATTTGGGGAAGGATTAATCTCACAAGGGCACTTCTGGATCGCAAGCTAACCTAATGTCTGAATCCTTTAAATTTGTCGAACCTCTTAACGCAATCCCTTTATGAAGAGCTTTGAGTGGGTTGGTTTATTTCCTTTAAATTCCGTTATAATTGCTTATCTTTTGACAGATACGCGTATTTCGTCTACTACTTGCAGAATTCATCAGTGCCAAGTACTCAGCACCACTGAAGAATCCATCTTTTATCTACGAGTTATATACTAATGAATAGGTACTAAAAATCAGCAGGTATCCACTGCCATGTCAAAATTGACCTAACCAGGTACCTAAATTCAGTCTCCAACAGGTAATGCTACGATGTGTTGTTTTAGGTAGCATGCTAAAGAGTCTCGAGTATCCGTTTCCTTGATCTCTATTAAGCAATGTTGATGGATTATGTTATTATTTCTAAACTTTCAGCTACGTCTAGTTTCCAAGGCGAAGATACAGTCCGCAGGATATTTATGTTATCCTTAGTCAAATTGTGCCCCTTTGTAACGATATGTTCTGCAACCTTGGATTTAAATTCATAATGAAGTCCTTTATCCATATCTTTGTTAGCCTTTTTTACCTCTGCGATGTGTTCCTTAAACCTTGTTTCCAAAGTCCTTTTCGTCTGACCAATGTAGATTTTATTGCAATCTGGACAAGAGATTTTGTAGACTCCGGCTTTCCCTAAGACATTCATTGAATCTTTTGTTGATCTTAACAGTGACTTCAGCTGATTTGTCCTGCTGCTGAATACTAAATCTAGGCCAAAACTTCTAAACTTTGAAATCAATGGTTTTGGCACTGATGAAGTCTGCAAGTAGTAGACGAAATACGCGTATCTGTCAAAAGATAAGCAATTATAACGGAATTTCAAGAAAATGAACCAACCCACTCAAAGCTCTTCATAATGACTGAAAATCTTCTTAGAGATGAACTAGCCTAAGGCTAAAAATCTCTTAAATAAAGAATTAAAAAAAAAAAAAAAGAAAAAAAAACTGAAAATCTCCGGTTACCAAGGCGGGACAGGAAAGTGGAAATTTCTGGTAAAGGACGATCACGTAGTCACACAGCTTATGAAGTTTCCGGCTTCAAGTTCGCAATTTCGACAGTACGCTTCCAGTATTTGCCAGTACGATGTTCAGATGGGTAGCTACAGGCGAAGCGAAATCCATGGATGAAGCGACGAACATCACTTGCCATGTAGCGAAGGTGGAACGTGGATTTTATGCAAGAGTATTTGGACCTAGGGCACATGAAATGCATCGGTATGGCCAATGACGATCGGTTGGATGAAGACAAAACAGTCTGTTATCTTCCGCATCATCTGTTTTAAGGAATCTAGCTCGACCACAAAGGTACGGGTTGTCTTCGATGGGTCGGCGAAAATATCCACGAAGTTTTTGCTCAACGATGCTCTGCTATCTGGGCCCAATATTCAGGATGAACTGTAAGAAATTCCCTGTTGCTCTAGTCGCTGATGTCGCAAAAATGTACCGCCAGATTCGGGTTCATGAGGACGACACTCCACTTCAGCGGATATTATGGAGATTCAATGCTTCGGAACCACTTCAAGTGTATGAGCTGCAGACTGTCACCTACGGTTTAGCTCCATCGTCGTTCCTCGCTTCGTGGGTGTTGAAGCAGTTGGCTCAAGACTTAGAAAACAAATACAAGCTTGCTGCCAGCGCTTGTGCAAGAAGATTTCTATATGGACGATTTTCTCTCTGGAGCCGAGTCTGTGGAAGAAGCCATCAAACTACAAAGGGATGTACAAGCTATGATAGAAGAAGGAGGTCTTGAACTTCGAAAATGGTGCTCAAACCGAGTGGAAGTACTACACAACATGCCAACCGATTTGCGGGGAATGGAATCAAAGCTGCATTTCGACGAACCGCAAAAAATCAAAACACTCGGAGTGGGATGGGAGATAGAACCAGACCAGTTTTGCATCAAAGTTCAGCCACCTATCAACGACGGTTGTTGGACAAAGCGGAAGATCTTTTCGGCGATTGCAAAGCTCTATGACCCACTTGGATTGATGTCTCCGGTCGTAGCATGGGCCAAGATTCGGATGCAGTAACTTTGGATAGTGAATGCAGGATCGGACGATCAAGTATCTGAAGACATCATGGTCAAATGGAAGGAATTTCCAGAGCAGCTACTACTTCTCGGTGGTTACAAGGTTTCCCGGTACCCTTTCTTACCAGTTTCATCGACAGTGCAATTCCACATCTTTACTGATGCTTCAGAAGCTGGATATGGTGCATGCATCTACGCACGATCCACTAGTAAGGAAGGGCATATCAACGTCGAACTCATCGCGGCAAAATCACGGGTTGCACCACTCAAGCGGATTAGTCTTCCACGGTTAGAGCTTTGTGCTACACTTTTGGGGGCGAAGCTGTATGCCCGGGTGTCAGCAGCGCTGGGGATGGAAGGGATTCCTAGCAGTTTCTGGTCCGACTCTACGGTAACTCTGCACTGGATACAAGCCCCACCCAATACATGGCAGACCTACATTGGAAATCGTACATCGGAGATCCAGTTGTTAACTCACGTCCACAGCTGGAATCACGTAAACGGAATCAACAATCCGGCGGACCACGTCTCACGAGGAATGCTTCACAAAGAATTCGTCACCAACATCATTTGGCGGTGTGGATCCCCATGGCTGTTATTAGGAGAAGAAAGCTGGCCTAAACATCTTAACGATACTCCATCTGAGGATTTGCTGGAACGCCGGAAAACAGTTCTTGTAGGACAGAAAACGTTGAACCATCATTTCTTGTTCCATCGATATTCATCTTTTTGGCGGCTACTACGGATTGCAGCTTTACCGAGGAAATCCCAATAATCATCCGCACCGGTTCGCTTCAGTAACAGAGCTGGAACATGCTAAGGAAGTCATCACGAAGATTGCGCAGCAGAAAATGTTCGCTGAGGAGTACAAAGAGTTAGCTCGAAATCGATCTGTATCCAGGAAATCATCTCTGAGAATGCTGCGTCCCTTCCTCGATGAAAAAGGAATCATCCGTCTCGGTGGACTGGCATATACAAGTTGTGGAGATCTAGCCCTTTACCAAGAAAAATGTAAAAATTGCAAGAGACGATGGTGACGACGTCATAACACTTAAAAGCAACTTTGTGAAATATGAAGTTAAACAAATCCTAACTATGTTTGTAGGATGTTTTCGCTTGTTGGTATTCTTTTGTAAAGTAGCCTCTGATATTTTGAAGATACACCCAATTGGGAAATTTAAGCTTCTATTACAGATTTGAACAGTATGCAGAATTTGCAATGTTTCACGACAGGAACAGATTCTGTAATGTGGTCGATGGAAGTTTTTAAAATTAATTTTGTATTTTTTATGATAGCTTGTTTTTCAAACAAAGTTAGTTTCCACAAATGAATTGTGTCTAGAAAACGATCTCTTGAAGGTTTTGTTCAAAAATATGCTTGTATGTTGTAGTCCATTACAAGAACTGCCATTTGTTGAATGAAACATATGCAAAGGATGTAATAAATCCAACAAAGGATGTAATAGAAATTTTTTTGCGTGTAGGAAAGAACTTAGACGAATTTTACATTGATTACGGACATTTTTTATTATTTATTAATTACTTTATTTGTACAGGCTCAATCGAAAAAACTTTACAGAGCCGAGTTATCATTTTCGTTATACATTATTGATGTCTTATATTTAAAGTTAAAGGAGCTGGACCGGATACTCGCAGTTAGTGGAGATTTACATTTTTTTTTATGGGAAAAGGGAGAGGGAGGTTTGAAATGTGGTTTACGATACAAATATTTAATTAATCCTTAAACATGAACTAATTTCTATTCATCTTGAAAACAAACATAAAAAAAACCCACACGTACAAAATACAAACTAAACACAAGGTTAATAAAACTTACAATCTAATGTTAATATTCTTAAAGTAAACATATATGAGTTTCATAAACTCCAGATCGCGTCTAGCCAAAATATCCCGAACTGGAACATTAGGTTGTCTACCTCGAGCCCGAAGGGAGTCGTACAGTTCAGATCTCACTCCGCGATGCTCAGCACAAGACCAAATAATGTGATCTGCGTCCTGGTAACCTTGTCCACATTCACAGAGATTGCTGTCCCCCAGCCCAACACGGAACAAGTGAGCGTTTAACGAGTAGTGATTGGACATGAGGCGAGACATCATACGAATGAAGTCTCGACCCACATCCAACCCCTTGAACCAAGAACTCTTCGACACCTTAGGGATGATCGAATATAGCCATCGTCCCAAACTCCCTTCCCTCCACTTATTCTGCCAGCTGACGAGTGACTGTTGACGATAAATGAAGAAAAATTCATCGTAGGCGATTTGTCGATCGTAAATATCGCCTTCCATAGCGCCCACCTTAGCAAGTGAGTCAGCCATCTCATTGCCCGGAATCGAGCAATAAGATGGGACCCATTCAAAGGTGATGACAAAAGATCTTAAAGATAAAGCACTTAAAAGCTCTCGTATTTTCATGAGAAAATACGAGAAGAGCTTTACCGGCCTCATAGAGCGAATAGCCTCGACAGAACTGAGACTATCCGTAAAAATAAAACAATGATCTGGTGCAAGTGAGGCGATCGTTTCAAGCGTATAATGTATTGCCGCCAGCTCAGCAACATATACGACTTTGCAGCGTAAATTGACGGAACAATCATGGAACGATGATGTTCTGGGATCCCACGAATCTCCCGCGTCATAGATAAATCAAAACTAACTGAATTGCCGAAGTCGGAGAAGCATACACGATGAGGATTATGCTGTGAAGGGCTGACATCCTGTGTTATGTACACGTAGTATAATGACATAAAACGAGTTTGAGGGTTTAGCTCAAGAAGCTTCTCAAAGTTTGCAATCACCAGTGGGTTCATAATTTCACAACGGGTGAGGAGCCTGAGGGATAATTCCGAAAACCGATCAGAGAGTGGCAACATGCCCGCTAACACTTCGAGACTCATCGTATGAGTCGAGTGCATGCATCCTAACGCGATACGAAGACAGCGATACTGGATCCGTTCCAGTTTCATGATGTGCGTTTTAGCCGCCGACTGGAAGCAAAAACTACCGTACTCTAAAACCGATAAAATCGTTGTCCTGTACAACGTTAGAAGATCTTGCGGATGGGCTCCCCACCACGTTCCGGTAATTGTTCGAAGAAAATTGATCCTTTGTTGGCATTTTCGTCTCAGATACTCAATGTGGGATCTCCAGGTGCATTTGTAATCGAACCAGACCCCAAGATATTTGAAAGACATGGAATGAGTGATCGGCCTACCCAAAAGTTGAAGCTTCGGTTGTGCTGGGCTATGCTTCCTAGAAAAAACGACCAACTCAGTTTTCTCCGTGGAGAATTCGATACCTAGCTGAATAGCCCAAGTAGACAAATTGTCTAAGGTATCCTGTAAGGGTTCTTGCAGGTCGGCCTCTCTGGGCCCTGTCATAGACACTACTCCGTCATCTGCAAGTTGTCTCAGCGTGCAGTTGTCACTTAGACAATTGTCAATTTCTCTGACGTAGAAATTATACAAAAGGGGGCTTAAACATGAGCCCTGGGGGAGACCCATGTAACTAAATCGAGAAGCTGTAGAGTTTCCATGAGAAAAGCTCATATGTTTCTGTGACAGCAAATTGTACAAAAAGTTATTAATTAGTGGAGAAAGGCCACATGCGTGGAGTTTGTCTGAAAGGACTTCAACCGATACTGAATCAAAAGCCCCCTTAATATCCAAGAACACAGAAGCCATTTGCTCTTTTTTAGCAAAAGCCAACTGAATTTCTGTGGAAAGCAACGCGAGACAGTCGTTCGTTCCCTTGCCCCTACAGAAACCAAATTGAGTATCTGAGAGTATGTGGTTCGTCTCAACCCATTTGTCCAAGCGAACAAGGATCATTTTCTACAACAATTTTCGAATGCACGATAACATCGCGATGGGACGATACGAGTTATGATCTGACGCGGGTTTTCCAGGCTTTTTAATGGCTATCACCCTCACTTGCCTCCAATCATCCGGAACAATATTGAGCTCTAGGAACTGACAAAACAAGTTCAACATGCACCTCTTAGCGACGTCTGGGAGGTTCTTCAACAAATTGAACTTGATTCTATCAGCCCCCGGAGCCGAATTGCCACATGAAAGGAGCGCGAGTGAGAGCTCCAGCATTGAAAAAGGCTGACTGATCTCGTCTACCGAATTCGTCGTTTCACGAGGAATCATCCGTGCCAGCACGGAATCAGGACATACTTTTCGCGCGAACTTGAGAATCCAACGATCTGAGTACTCCTCGCTCTCGTTGTTCGAAGAATTACGGACATTTGATTTTGTTTTTGTAAATTTAATGCTGATGTAATCAAATTAACCAACGAACATAATTGAAACAAATTGAACTATCTGTTAAGTAGTCCCACTTGTTTCTGTCAGAAATAGTTTTTTAAACAGTCTTCCAATTGTAGGAAGCTGGTTTATTTTACAGTCACATGTAAACGGCTTTATTTTTTGGATTCAAATCTAACTGAAGTTTACTTGCAACAGTCATTTACACACTTAGAAATAACTAGCTTTACACGTGATAGAATCCATCTTTGACATATGGAATGAGACGAAAATAAACATGTCAGGTAAATTTTATTACTCCGAAACTGAAATGTTCGTTACTCCACGAAGAGTACCATTGATTGAGCTGAATTGCATGTCTGTTATGACTCAATTTGATGTCAAATGTCGCTCGTTTATGTCACCTGCACCTAAATTTATATGATTTTTTCGAAGTTTACAGGGTATTGAGTGAGCCGTTGCAATTTGTTTTTGTTACAAATCATGGAATTAATATCAATGGTTATCACTGGAAGTAACACAACATGACAATGGCATTATCCATTTGTTTTGTTCTATATGTAAATATACCGACCGATCTCATCCGAATCTATTTTGAAATTGCTTATAAATAGCCAGCTATTCATTCATTGGCAGAGTCTACCACACATTATAAATCGCGGGTTTCTTCACGGCCAATGCCAGTCGTAACTTGCATCTAAACCGTATCACTAACATTTTCGTCAGCAACATGGTGCAAAATAGTAAAAGAAACGATCGGACACCGTCAGTTGTGCCTGAAGTAGTAATTACCGAACAACCAGATTCCAACGTTGGAGAACATGAGATTATATCTAGGGAACCATCGCGTGAACGCAGCTCTCGATCGGTATCAATTTCACGTTTAAAAGCAGGGGATCCCTTGAGAAAAGAAATGATGTTTGTTCGAGAAAAGTCACCATTTGAAATTGGAGAAAACCGTGACGTTCAATTGGCATCATCTAAAGCTATTATTGATAAAGCCCTCATTATGGATGTATCTGGAGGAATAACAAAGGTTGACGAGTATGTGTCATTATTTTTCTCACCAGGATGTGTAATAGATGCAGCTGTTTGTGAAGATATTTCTACTCAGCAGACTATTGAAATAGTTGTGGTTGAAGAAGAAGATGAAAAACCTGAAGTTGTGATCACGCCATTAATTTTAGATGAGGTTCTAGAGGAAGCACAGCAACCAGAAGTGGCGAAAGAAGAGGAGAACAAAATATATTTGATAAGCGCTACCGAAGATCAGCATTCAACAGAAAGTACTGAAACACAAAATACCAATGAAGCTGTAATAGAAGAAAGCAAAGTCGAAAGTGTAATTGAAGTAATTGATCAAAAACATACCATAAACGAAAATTCCCTATTAGAAGATGTGCCCATTGATAAAACTTCAGAAGAAGATGAAGAAGAAGAAGAAGACGAAGAGGAAGACGAAGAAGAAGAAGAAGAAGAAGAAGAGACAGAATCTTCATCAGATGAATCGTATGAAGAATTAGTTGACCCTTCGCTATGGCGTGCTTATAATCCAGATGGTGACGATCCTACCGCATGGTTTTACAAGCCACCTGAAGAGATAACTCCAGAGCTCACGGAAAAAGAGAAAGATGAGGAATTCAGAAGAGCTCGACTAGCAAAACGAATTCCTATTTTTCTAACTAACCTAACCGACCGAGCAGGTCCTTACGGGTCAGAAATCAAACTGCAGTGTTCAGTAGAAGGCCTGGAAACCACATGCAAATGGTTAAAAAATGATCAGTTAGTTGAGAGAACATCGAAACTACAAACAACGGTAGTTGATGGATTATATACACTAATATTAAAAGATGTACAAAAATCAGATGAAGGAGTCTACACCATCATTGCGAAAAATAGAGGTGGTGAAGTCAGCTCCTCTGCTAGGGTAAAATTATACGAAGATCCTAGAGATCGAGTGGAACTTCCTACAATCATCAAAATAAGAGGTATTTCAAATCTAATCATTGATCAAAAAAAACCCAATCTATTCTCATTTTACCAAAACTCAAGGAAATTGCAATAAGTACTTTTTTTTAACGTACTGAATGTTGGAAGTACTTAAATTTACTATTAATCTTTAACCTTCCCTAGCCTAATCAGTACAAACACATTTCAATATAAATACCATACGCATAGGATGAGAGGGGATCAGTTTGGGATCATTTTGGTTTGTCGAATGCGAAAATGGTGTGCACCTTAATTCAAATTACTTTAAGTTGAGGGCAGACGAAGTTGAGACATATGAGGTTAAGAGAAAAGGATTGTTCACAGTTTGATACCGTTTTAAGGTTAAATGATTTAAAGCAGACTCAGCTCAGAATGCCCCTGAACCCGTTGACAATAAAACTTGGATAATTGCTAACTTACCGATTTTAAGAAAATGATGCAAGATATTCCAGAGTTTTCTACCCTAGAGTAAATAAAGTAATATATTCTCGAGGTTCTAGAAAAAAATATATAGTGAAAAATGCTTCCACGGCAAAGTTCGAGTGGCAGGGATGGAAAATCATTTACATTCATTTCGTGCATTCATTTACATTCATTTGCCTCTAACTTTTTCATCAACAGAATACCATCAAATGATATATGAAACTTTTGTAGCTTTTGATATAAACTACAACTTTTGTTAATAACTAAAATCTGTATCTCTTATGCTTGATAAAATAGAGCTGGCTGATCACTATCGCCCTGAGCAACTGATTTGATTTGTCTCATGATAGGTTCTCGTATGGGCAATTTCTCCGAGGAGATGATTGGATGTGGCCTGGATACTCAATATGACTGCCTTTCATTTAAATTTTAAAACTTTATTTGACTGTAACATCAGAATCAAAGAATTCATAAGCTCTACCTTTTACATATCAAGCTAGGGTAAGTGGTACAGTTTTTGGCCCTAGCGGTGCTCTAATTGGCCCTATCATAAATTTCACATAGAACATATCTGCCGTTATACGCATAAGAGTCCCACGGTGTATAAATATTGCATAGAACATGGGGCAGTTATGCGTATAACGGCAGATATGTTTTGCCTTAAGCCTACGCAAATAAAACCATGTAAATTTATTTCAAATTTTGTTTAGGCCCTAAGGCCAAAATTTGGTGCACTTTTGCCTAATCGGATACACTTACCCTATAGAATCAAAATAGCAATAGTACTATAGAACATCGACCAAAGGATGGTTAGTTTAGGTTACTTTATTAAAGAGACTTTCAGCCATTACACAATGTGGAAAATGGACGAAAAACTACTTTTTATTTTGTTGCATTTCCGAAACTCGCTAATTTAAAAATATGGTTCATACCATTTATGTATGTAAACAACTTGCGAAATCGAATGGAAATGGATTCATCCTGGAGAGGAAACAGGAAGTTTGAGTTTTTTGCTGTTTTATTCTCAAAGGATTTCTTTTAGGATGAAAATACAAAAAAAACTCATTCTCCCCAGGATAAAACCATTTCCATTCAATTCCGCAAGTTGTTTATCTACAGAAATGATACGAACTAAAATTTTGATCCAGTGAATTTCAGTGACACACAATTAAATGTATTTTTCCGCCCATTTTTCCCCATTGTGCATTGGCTGGCTCGTCTCTGTGGATCTCCGAGGGAGGTCCCGGGAAGGAGGATGGGGCCCCAGAAGGGGGTCCCTCTAACCAAAGGAGGTATATACTTGTAGAAATGTCGAGTTATGGAGATACCAGCCCCGTAACATTTTTGCCGCTTCAATACATGTGAAGTGTAGCTGGTGTCGGTTCCTGGTTCCACTATGGCGGTCATTTTAATGGTGTAAATTTTGAAAACGGCGTAACATATAAATTTTGTTTCAGTTGAATATAACATCAAAAGTTTATTTTATATTTTTTCATTTCATGTATATGAATGATAAGTGTTGTACTTGCTAAACATCCCTAGGTAACAGCGGTCAAAGAAATACCATTTCGAAACAAAAAATTAATTAATTCGCGCCGTTCCATTATAGACGCGTATTGTCTTTTGCAAAGTTAATTCTTAAGTACTCAGCCTTGGTTTGGTGACATTATTTTAGTTAAGTATTCTGCCGCTTAGGTAGCACTGTTGCTTACCTATGTGCCTGATGTTGTTTTAGTGTTCTCAACGGATTTTTATAAAACAACTTACAATCGTTCAGAAATTGGTTTAAGTATTTATATGTGTAATCACCCATTTTCACTCTACCGAAAAATTCCATAAGAAACTGACAATCTCTGCGTGATTGCTGAAAACCGGGTTGAAAGCCTGGATTTAAAAAAAAATAGTCTTATTTCATGTTCCATGGTCTATAAGTGAAACACCTTGATCAATTGTGATGAAATTTTCACAAAGTACTCGTCAAAGTATAATAAACAAAATAGTTCCTTTTCAAGCTCTATGGACGCAGTAGTGCATTGAAGTATAGCGTATGATATTACAAGCTGTGATACGGTTGCTCTGATATAATGCAAACAAAACTCAGCAGCTAAAATTCTCACCAAACTGTGGTGAGTTTGAGCTTTAAGATGTTTGCTGTAAACCCGAACACGAACCGAAATTTTCATGACTGCTGGTAGCCATGGTTACCAAAACTACAGATAAATCTGTATTTCTACAGATTTTTCAGAGTTTTTAAACCCAAGATTCTGTATTCACAGATTTTTAGGATTTAAACACAGCCGTATTAACAGTAAGGCGATGGTGGGCTAAAGCAGGGCCCCAATTTGGAGAGGACCCCGGCTTAGAGACATTAATCAATTCAATATCCTCCTCAATAATATGCATCAAGAAATTAATCGTTGACTAGTATTGAATGTATCAATGAAAATGCTGAAGTTTTGACAGAACTATGCTGTGGCTACCACAGTATTTTACATTTGATCGTCCATATACAGTAGTACCAAAAACATGCTAGGGTGCGTTCAAAACTTGACTATTTAAATTGATCAATTTGTATCGAACTTTAAAGCTTTTCAAACTTGAAACATTATATCATACAATGATAAGATGAAAATAAAAATAAAAACTCTCACAAATACTGTCAGATTCAGCCCCCTCTTATCATGACGGATAAGAGCTATATTCTAAGAGAAAAAATTTTTCGTTACGTATGCCGTGAACGCAAAACCATAGGGTTTTTGATCCAATTTCCGCGCTTTACCTTTTTTCTGAACAAAAAATGGAATATTTCTATCAAAGATGACTTCTAAATTTATTCATCTTTTCATACGTTAGGTTGGATTTGATAGAGTCACAAATTGTTGAGATATTGTTTAAAATCTAATCTTGATTCTAAATTCGTGCTACGAATTTCAATTCCGTCCTACCGCACTTCTTTTGTTTTGGGAACAATGAGCGTAAATATTCATATAATGCGATCTAACAGGATTTATGTTGTAGCTATTGAACTAACGCATCGGAACAAACCTAATATTGCTTTGTGCACGATGAAATCATTGATATTATTGATCTTTTCTGATCGATAGAACGCAAATGGGCGATTACGACGAAGTAGCTCTCTACCCTATCTACTTCTAAATTTGAAACGGACGAAAGTCAATTGTCAAATAAATTGAGGATGTGCACTTCGCGAATTTTCGATGCACATTCTTTGCAGTTGCCTATGTCTTTTGTACGTACGAGTAAAAAATATTAACGTAAAGTGTTCGTTTTGTATAGCACCAATATTTTTAATAATTTGTTCATCATTTCGTGATGATGGGGTTCCGGGATGTAAACTAGACCTAGCCGCTAATCACGGCCTGTCAAGCAGATAAATCCTTTTCCCGTACTAAATCCCAATTTAACAAATTTGTGGGGCTGTAGTAAATCATTATATCAGTGATTTTGTCAAATTATCATAACAACAAACATTACAAATTCTCATTACTGATTATTACCAAGCATTTCCTATGACAATTTAAAGCTCATTGTGTGTTTATGATCATTTTTTCGATTATATTTTATATTTTATTGTAATACTTTTCGTGGAGCTTTCACAGTATCGTAATGTTTGTTTATTTTGCACGATAGGTAGCCTTTTTGATAATTCAATAAGTAGACTTGGCTTCACTTTTGGCGTGACTTGTTATACACAGACTTTAGTATTTTGGAAGAAATCTGTTTGCAATATCAAAGTTGGAAATTATTAAAAGCAGGAGTTAGAATGTGTTAGCTCTATTGCAGATCCAGTAAGGGTAGGTTAGGTTACTTTCAGCCAGGCTGATTCGAAAGGGGTCGGATCCAGTAACCTATTTTAGAACGTCTAATAATTTACACCCATTCCAAGGTTACTTTCACATACAAGAGCTTCGCATGTACCACCGGCATACACACTTCCAGATTTAAAAACAAAGTTCTTAAACCCAGCGCGTAAATCTAGCATGAAAAGTTTGTCTACGATTGGGAAGCAACCTGGTCTATACAATGTTTGGAGATCTTGCCCTCACGTATAGAGCTTTTTGACGTTTAATCGGCACACACTACTGCACCATTTAAATCGAACGAGTGCGAGCAAGAGGGAAACAGATTAGTGACATGTGTGCTAGATAGAGAAAGACGATTAAACGTCAAAAAGGTCTATATGCTGGTAGAGGAAAACATGTAAACATTGCAACAGACGATGGTGATGACGCCATAACAATCGACAGCAACTTTGTGAAATATGAAATAATACAAATCCCAGATGTTAGCATGATGATTGCGCTTGATTGTATTATTTTGTAAGATCGTCAGGAAATATACGGTAGTGTTTTGTTTTTTAAGATACTTGAAGACGATCAAAAACTTTTCACTACATATTACCTGTGTGTGTGTGTGTGTGTGTGTGTGTGTGTGTGTGTGTGTGTGTGTGTGTGTGTGTGTGTGTGTGTGTGTGTGTGTGTGTGTGTGTGTGTGTGTGTGTGTGTGTTTGTGTGCGTGTGTGTGTGTGTGTGTGTGTGTGTGTGTGTGTGTGTGTGTGTGTGTGTGTGTGTGTGTGTGTGTGTGTGTGTGTGTGTGTGTGTGTGTGTGTGTGTGTGTGTGAGTGTGTGTGTGTGTGTGTGTGTGTGTGTGTGTGTGTGTGTGTGTGTGTGTGTGTGTGTGTGTGTGTGTGTGTGTGCGTGTGTGTGTGTGTGTGTGTGTGAGTGTGTGTGTGTGTGTGTGAGTGTGTGTGTGTGTGTGTGTGTGTGTGTGTGTGTGTGTGTGAGAGAGAGAGTGTGTCTGTGTGTGTATGTATGTGTGTGTATTCCCTCTAACCCCCACTGGCCGGCAGTGTCATTATGGAAGAACTCTCTTTACAACGTCGCATTTATGGATTGTAGACAGCTTTAGTCCGGGAGTTAGAAGGTGATAGCTCTATTGCAGATCCAGCAACCCATTTCAGAATGTCTGGAGAGTCACGCCCATTCCGAGGTTACTTTAACTCACAATAAGCCCCGCATGTATGCATCACCGTTATCAAATGGATACTGGTGATACATACACACTTCCAGGTTCGAAAATATTCTTTTCAACCCTGGCATGTATTTAGTGTAATTTTGATATTTATTTATTTTTTAAATAAATGGAAAGCTCTCACCATATTCTGCTCTTCCGCCGTCGTTATTTGCTTCTTTTGGAATCCCTTGGACTTTTTCTCTAACGCTTCGTATTTCATTCCGTGCTTCACCGGCAATTTCCTTCCGTAGACCGTCCTTGGTTGGTTAGTTCTAATATGATTCCGCCTTTTTTGGTCGGTTTGATGTCCACCATATGTTATTGAATTGCCATGGTGATCTGGGACGAGGCTCACGTCCAAAGTCACTGGTCCATCGAGCGCTCCGTTTGTGAAAGGAGAATGAAAGAAATGCATGAAATGAAATGAAACATTGATTTTTATATCGAAATTCTAAAACTATTTTTTTTTTCTTTATTTGTTCCAAATTCAAAATAAATTACATTTCATTTTAACCAGGTGCTCCAGCTACTACAATAACTTACCAGTGTTAATTGTGATGATATATATAGTTTCTAAGTGTTTTTACATTGTTCCTGCATTGAAAATTCAGTTTTTTAAACAGTACTTTAACTATTTGTTTGTATTACTTCTGCATGAAGTTTACGATTTACCTAGATGAAGATACTAATTTCAAATAACAGATTACCACTTTAAATTTTTATACTATATATGAGGAGATGAAAGAATAGAGTTGATAGTTCCGTTTGAGTACGACAGTGTGAAAACTGTATATAGAGAGTAGAAAGCGAGCAAGGACAACTTTGAGGAAGATACAATTCGGGCTGATCATCTCTCTTTACCAAACTCCCCCGTTGGAGAGGGATGGTGAGGGATGCCTCCAACCGAATTCCCGATTTCCATTTGACGTTTGTCAGCTAACAGTTTCTGGCACTTGAAAAACTTGAATGAAGTCCTTCCTCGCAACATAATCGCACCAAGTCAGTGGTGTAGTGGTAAGCTTGATTACCTCTCACCCCAGCAGGCCTGGGTTCAATCCCAGTCGGCGCGGCCGGGATGTTCTGAGACATAACATCTCTGATTACGCTTTCCATCGGAAGGGAAATGGTTGGTCCCCGGTTCATTAGTTGATTGATGGGTCGATAGGTAGGGTCCAAGTGTGGGTGCTGCCTTCCTGGCGTCGGTAGCTTTGGAGCTTAACATAGAAAACAAGATCGACGGAAAACAAATCAAGAAAAAATAAAAATTATCGCGAAAAACGATGGGACGATGAGGGTTCGGTGACTTCAAGAACGAGCTGTGGGATATTGCAGAGACGTATGGGTTTTAGGTTCTGCACACCCTAGATGTACGTGCACTCGCTAAGATTCAAATGGATGGTCTTCAGTTGCTGTTGATTGGCCATTTGCGCCAAGAATTGAGCTGCTCGTGAAAAATAACACCTTGAAGTTCGGTTTTGGTGGAGATCCAGAACCGAGCAATCGCATCCAGGTATGGTAGTTGTTGACCGGATCAGCACCCAAGCATAAATAAAACATCGAACAACACCATTTCATTTAAACAGAATCACAGGTCATCACTGGAACTTCGAATCGCGAAGAATGTGCTCCAATTACCAAACAAACTATCACACATAAATTATAAATTTTCAAACGCAACAGAGAAAACAAACGTCACGTCCGTACGAATGCACAGCCTACTTCCTCCCATAAAATTTATATTCTCTACTTTCATCTCCTCATCTATCGTATAAAAATAACCACTTTAGTCTGTTATTTGAAATTAGCATCTTCAATTATGTAAATCGTTAACTTCACGCAGAATAAATACAAACAAATAGTCAAAGTACATAACTCTAGATGGGAGCTTACCATCAATTACTGTCATTGGTTGAAATGTACAGTATGCACATATATATATACATATATACATGTACACATATATATACATGTATACATGAAATGTACAGTATGCACATATATATGCACAATGCACATACCGTGGTAGAGGTAACATTAGCTGCAATTTCCAATTTGCAAAAATGCAATTTCCTACGACTGGATGCCTTCTTTCAGATAACAACTTGAGTGTGGTAAAAATCGAGATAACTGTTTCAAACACATCGTCGGTACATTAGCAAGTTGGTGATAATCTATTTTTGCCAGTGGTTCCGGGGGTACACCCCTGACTATCCCTCTCCGACGGGGGAGTTTGGTAAAGAGAGATAATAAACCCGATTTGTACCTTTCTCAAATTTGTCCTTGCTCGCTTGCTACTCTCCATATACAATTTTCACACTGCCGTACTCTAACGGAAATATCAACTCTATACTTTCATCTCCTCAGCTAAATATCATGAGCATGAGCATGATTGACGGCCCACGGTTGCTACTCTGTTATTGCCAGATCAGCTGTAATTACTACCAATAGACTATGCTTGGGACTAGCAATCATCCTCAATGTGTAAAAACTGGTGATCTCAAACTACAATTTCTTAATCTCAAGCTATTGGGGAAATGGCTTTGATGTTGGCCTATGGGATCTAAGATTGGGCCCATTGCTAAAAATCTGCTGTTTATCAATTTTATCTAGATGCACGCGTCATTGGGACGGTACTAATGGATATTTTTAGTCGCTATTTAAAATTTAGTCGATTGCTGAACTTAGGTATTAGGTAAATTAGGGGCATTTAGGCCAACATTACATCCACTTCTCCTATATGAATATTTTAATTGCATGGTATTTATTTGAGCATACAAGCATATATCCATGAATAATTCTTGATATAGCAAAGGTATGATATGCTATTTGATACACCTTCTGGTCCTTCAGGATCTGCAGAACAACTATTTTCTATAAATGAAAATTATAGTTATAATGATATAATGATATTTTAACCATGTGAAATAAAAGCCCTAGTCATGCAATATATAATATATAAAGAATGTAAAATAAACAAGTATTACAAAAAACAAAAAAGCTAGATTTAAGTTAACCTCAACTGTTAATAGTTTATTGGAATTGAAACAATCATTTTATTATGTACCATGGAATGGCTTAACGCAATATGGAATGCATTTAAAAATATTGGTTTACTTTAATAATGAATCAATAGTCAGAAAAATCGAGGTTTTTTATAACATTTAACAGCTTAGCAATTATAATCATGCATTACAATGTTTTTGTATTTTCCTGAACGAAGGCGGAAAAACGTGAATTATTATAATATTAATCTATAAATGTTCTATCATCGAAGAGCTGAAAATAAACTTAATAAATCCAGCCCAAACGGAGGACTAGCGAACAAAATAAACTCCCTCATCACTCAAATTCCGAATCTGATTAATTACGTATTTACAAGTATACAAATAAATATATCAACAGGTAATGACATTTTATGTGCTGCAAAGGAAAAATAAAATGGTTAATGTGCATGTCATATAAACGTTAAACATACATTAGAGAAAATCAAATGATGTTACGTTCCTTCTTCAAGGTGTGTTTTGATCCTGTTCTCAATATTTATCATTGAATATTGCGGATTTCACACCTGATTAAGACTCCTGCGCTAAAAATAGGTACACAGTAATATTTTCGCACTGATCATAAAAGTTACATATGGAGCTTCTTAATGCTTTCCAGAGCTTTAATTCAACAGTTTAGCTTGCTAGTAATGTTCTAAAGCTGTTACTGCTTTCAAATAAGTCGATTTTTAAATTTTCGGGCACGTGCGGAAATATTACTGTGCAATTATTTTTTGCACAGGAGTCTAATTTGGTACAAAATGCGCAATATATAATATTAAAATAATAGGACCTGGGATTTATTCAAACTCAAACTCCACGGTGGTGCCCTTTACACGAGAAAAAGCCTCTACTACCGAAGATCTTTTAATCATGGAGACAAAAAAGCTACGAAAAAGCGTTTATGCCTTCATCAAATTCTACTTTTACTTCGTTGTTTCGATTTGGTCCTTACGTAAGACGGGAACAGAATCTATAAAACTTTCACATTTTTGAACTTACTTCACGCTTGACTTTCATCTCCTCGTATATCGTATAAAAATTACCACTTTAGTCTGTTATTTGAAGTTATCATCTTCAACTATTTTAAATCGGTTTTTTAAACCTGCATGTCAGTATAACAATTGACATCGTCAAAATAAAAACTAAAGCTTAATATTAGCTAAGTAGGGTTAACTACCCCATTTCCGGCCTATTAAGCACTAACCGCACTTAGTCTTTCTTAAGCCAGCCTGTTGATGTATGGCAACAATAATCTAGCGCAGTTTAGCACCAAACGGAATGTTATTATTACTGATAGCTTCCAAATTTATTTACCGTATGCACCGTTAGATTTGATAAAGAGAAACCAATCGTTGAGATATTGTCAAAAGTCTAACACTGCTTCTTGACGCCAAACTCGGCTTACGGATTCTAAACTCGGCCTAACGTATTGAAATGCCATTGAAACGCCAATGAATTCACTTCGGCCTATCGGATGAAGATAAAAATTGATTCGGTCGGAGCGCTTCTTTTGTTTTTGGGAATAATGGGTGCAAGCCTTCATATCACGCGTTCTCATTGTCTTCGTTCCGTAGATTATTAACTAAAGTATCGTACCAAACGCATAATTGAATTGTTAACTCTGAAATCATGGATTTATTTGAAGATTGCTGCTCGATAGGCCCAAAATGGGCGATTATGCCAGAGTATTTTTCTACCCTATAAAGGGAATGAATCGTTGTAATTGATACTTGGTTAAGTTTCTGAAGGTCACCCTTGAAAAAAATTATTTGTTCTTTTCTTTTTCTACGCATTCGAATGGCAAATAGGCAGCTAAAAACGTAAGTTGTTCAAATTTTGTTTCAACAGAAACTCCCAATGTTTCATAAACTTTGGTTTCAAAACAATGATGGCAACGAAACGATCATTTCGATAAATGAAATAATTTGCGTCCCTTTTAACCTTATGCACACCAAAAAATTCTGAATTTTACTGGCAATGTAAACATCCATGCATGCAAACATTCATACATGTAAACTTCCTTTTCACGTAAACTAGCAGCTTGCAAGAAATGTTGCAAACAAAAGTGGGCAGTTACATACAATAGGGGAATTTACGTATTCTCGTCAATCTAAGCAGCGTCTGCACTTCTACTAGCATTTTCTCAGCGTCACGCACATATATGATGTGTCTGTTTGTTTACATTCATCTGCTGCTTGCTTCTCTATCCATTCCAATCGACAGAATTTTTCAAAACGTTTTGAAAGCGTTTTTACAACGCTCCAAACTTCTCAGGTGAGTGTGACTATTGTCGGCAGCCTCTTTTTCTTCGACAACCTTCCCATTAGAACTGCGTGTTAACCAGCTGTTCTATTATCGGCAACTCGAAATCAATCCCATTTTGTAGTGCGTATGCTTTATTTGAAGAAAAATGTAGCATTACTGGATTGCTCGATCGTTCAAATATAATCAGATTGAAGCTGAAAGGCTAAACAATCGTTTGGACACATTCAGGGAAGTGCGTTGATGGGAAAACATAGTGAAATTAACGTTTAAATTTTGGTTGCCGAAAACAGTCAGTGGGTGCCGAAGCCAACATTTACCCTATATGGAATATTGCATGACATGTCTCATAAATTTACACGATCCATAATCTAAACTTGTATGATATATGACGCTCCATTTATGTGCATCATAGTAACGGAAATTTACACTACTTTTTTAGCTGTGTGGTCAGGTTTAAGGAACGTTTCAGTTATAACGTCAATATGCACGAGAATTCCAATTCAAAATATTTAATGATCTAAAATCCATTACTGAATTTCAAAGTCATGACGATATTGTTCACAAATTTTACTCCCGTTTGAATAGCATCAAACATGTAGTCAGTTTTTAGCACATCAGTAATCATGTCAATTAATGATTCCTGTGAAAATTCCATTTTAGGAGCAAGTATTTTGATTTTTCCCCGATGCAATAGCAGCATAGGTAGCTCCATTTCCTCGCTGAACAATGTTAGCAGCGAGCGGATTAGGTAGGTTAGGTGTTCCAGTAATAGTGGTGTACCTATAGTTGTAGTATGGGTGTTGTGCCGGAATAATGAGGAGGATCCGCATAAGATTATTTTTTATCGGTAGCTATCCTAAAATACAGCATATTTGCATATTTCAAACTTAAAATATGCCCAAAAGTGACGGAAAATAATTAATTTTCTTTAAGATTTTCACTCCTTTGCATCTATAGTTGCGGTAGTGTTCCTATAATAGTGGAATCTATAAGAAACCAACGCATTCCACTATTATAGGAACCAGAGTTAGCAACTACCACAACTACTGCAACAGTGTTCCTATTAATGGAGGACGATCTTTCTAAAATTTTATGCAATTTTATTACAATGTAATATTTTTCTATCAAATAGTGGTTGAAAGCTATAGATTGACGTGTAATAATTGTGTGTAAATCGTATATTTATTTTTTAAATTGATAAATTGGCTTAGTACCCCCACTACTGGCTCACACACCCTATAGATGAAGAATTTGAAGCAGGGGTGATATTTCTACCTGCAAATACGAATGTAGAATTTGCTCCTCGCTGACGGTTGTTAACGTCAGAGGAATTTGTACCTGGTCGGGAAGTGGAGGGTTTCTTACCTGTCACTTTGCGATCAGGATCGCTTTGCGAGTCTTACATTCCCAAAAAATGTATTTGCAGTTTTCACCACAATTTGAACATTTAAATTTGCTAGGATCTTCTTTCACAGGACAATCGTCCTTTGCGTGCGAGGAATCACCACAATTCATGCGTTAAGCTGGCATGTCGCAATGTTTTGTTCCGTAACTCCATCCCTGGCACTTACGGCACTGGGTGAGGTTTTGGTTCAAAATTTCCGTGCGAAGAGCATGCAAATCGGAAGTGGTTATCACAATAGGGGAAATCTTTTTCTTCTTGGCAAATCGGAAGTGGGTATCACAACAGGGGGAGTCTCTTCCTTCTTGGCAGTAAGCCGTTAAAGTTTACTAGAATTTTTCCTGGATCATTCTCATCATCAGTGAGGAAATCACATTGATTGCTCAAGTTAATTTCATCAGAAGGGGATCAAGAGATTGCCCTTTTCTTTTGTGCTTAGGCGCCATGGGGGCAGTACAACTTGTATTCAAACCGACTTCCAAGCAGATTACTATAAGAATGTGAAGGATTGAAGAGGAATTTTTCCAATCGATATCCAAGCAGGATTACCTCCGGTAGCGTCCAAACAAGGATCGAAGAGGAATAAGAGTCGAAAAAGGTAGAAAATGTACAGGTCTATTGAGCTCTGAAAAGTGCTGTTTAAATTTGTTGTAGCAGTAGGTAGCAGTAACACTTTCTTCAGCAAACAGCAAATAGATCCACATGGCAAGAGAGCACGATGCGAACTTGATTCTAAAACTAGTTCATTGAGCCCTTTGGCCTTTTACCAGATTTATGGATACCAAAATGCAAAGTAACAAAATCAATCGCTATACATTGAATTTGACAACCGCAGCATATTCCTGGATACGATGAAATTTAGCTGCTTGGAGATTTTGGGCTACGGGATATAATGTAGTCCTAGCCCCTCACGACCTATCAAGCAAATAACTAATTCATATAGCAATAATGCACAATAGCAATGAAAAACTATTACCACAACTGCTGTGAAGTTGTAAACCGTAAATTAATTTCTTATTTTCGAAACAAATTTTGTACATTTATTTTTTTTATTTTTTGTAAATTAATTTATTTGTACAGGCCAAGCAAAATAAAAATAATAAACTAAAATAAAGTAAATTAATAAACTTTACAGAGCCAATTTATCATTTGTTTCACACATTATTAATATCTTACATTTAAAGTTAAAATCTTAAGTTAAAGGAATTGAACCGAGTACTCGCGGTCATCTCGAGATTAGTGGAGATTTACAGTTTCATGGATGGGGAGTGGGAGAAGGAATTTGAAATATGATTTACGATACAAATATTTCATATCAGCACTGTAATTACACTATTATTACAAAACACACACAACCAAAATACAAACTAAACACAAGGTTAGTCAAACATACAATCTAAGGTTAATATTCTTCAAGAAAACAAAAATGAGCTTCATAAACTCCAGATTGCGTCCAGCCAAAACATGCCGAACTGGAACATTAGGTTGTCTACCTCGAGTCCGAAGAGAATCATATAGCTCAGATCTGACTCCACGATGCTCAGCACAAGACCAAATAATGTGATCTGCGTCCTGGTAACCTTGTCCACATTCACAGAGATTGCTGTCTTCCAGCCCAACACGGAACAAGTGAGCGTTTAACGAGTAGTGATTGGACATGAGGCGAAACATAACACGAATGAGTCTCGACCCGCATCCAACCCTTTGAACCAAGGAATCTTCAACACCTTAGGGATGATCGAATATAGCCATCGTCCCAAACACCCTTCACTCCATTTATTTAACCAGCTGGCGTGCGACTGTTGACGATAAATGAAGAAAAATTCGTTGATGGTGATCTGTCGATCGTAGATATCGCCTTCCATAGCGCCCACCTTTGCAATGAGTCCGCTTTCTCATTGCCCGGAATCGAGCAATGAGATGGGACCCATGCAAATATATTGACAAAAGATCTTAAAGATTGAGCACTTAGAAGCTCTCGTATTAAATAATGATCTGGTGCAAGTGAGGCGATAGCGTCAAATGTATTTCCGCCAGTTCAGCAACATATACGGAACAAGGAGCATGAAGCATTCGAGAGGCGCTATGAAATTCGTTATAAATACCAAAACCAGCGGACGCCTCTATTAGTGATCCATCTGTGAAGAACGATCTTGCGGAATCAACTTGGCCAAACTTTGCAGCGAAAATTGACGGAGCAATCATGGGATGATGCTCTGGGATTTCGCGAATCCCTTTGGTGTCATGGATAAATCAAAATGAACAGAATTTCCGAAGTCGGAGAAGCAAACACGATAGGGATTATGCTGCAAAGGGCTGACATCCTGTGTTATGTACACGTCGTACAATGACATAAAGCGAGTTTGAGGGTTTAGCTCAAGAAGCTGCTCAAAGTTTGCAATCACTGGTGATTCATAATTCATAATTTCACAACGGGTTAGTAGCCTGAGGGACAATTCTTAAAACCGATCAGAGAGTGGCAACATGCCCGCCGACACTTCAAGACTCATCGTATGAGTCGAGTGCATGCATCCTAACACGATACGAAGACAGCGATACTGGATCCGTTCCAGTTTGATGATGTGCGTTTTAGCCGCCGACTGCACAGTCAAGAAGGTGGTCAAAAATAGTTGCGTGCTTTTTATGCATTTTTGTCTGGATTTATGATAGTATGGGTATGAATTGTTAGCTTCAAGATGTTTTTGAAGTCATGTGATATCTTAAGGTCTACAAAATGTTGTCAAGTTGAGATCTAGATGTCCTCTTGAATTAATGTGGTTTGACTCGTAAATTTTCGACGTATTTGACATGCCATCAGGTCCCTACTAATGATGTTTAACGCAATATGCATCTTAGAGGCCATGCAGAAATCACGTAGTCAATTTAGTGGGGGGGGACGAAAGACCACGATCCATACAAATTTTCAGAAATTTGTATGGACGTTTGACCACGTTGTGGAGAGAGGTTCAAAATCATAAAAAAAATGGACCACGTGGTTTCTGGACATCCCCGTAGAGTATCAGTGATCAAATATTAATTGCTTCCAAAGTATTCTGGAGTTATGGTCATTGAGTAAGGTTAAATTATGTCGTAGACAATGTCCCGAAAATCTTTATGAGTTCAAGAAGTTCTGGTTATATGTAAATCACAGAATGGTATTCGGTGCCCTCCTAACTATTCTGTACCAAAAAGATGATGGAACTTTACAAGTCAAGATCAAGGCCTTAAGCAATCGCCCCTATTCTGTACATCAGGTTGACCTTCTGTCATTTGCGAGGCAATGAAAGTCACGCCTTGTGAGAAGACTCTATATTTGCTTTGCATCGAGAGTCACCTCACAAAGTGACTTTTATTGTCTCGTAAGTGAAAGAGAGACGATGCGATACGTTGAATTGGGGAAAATATCTTGAGTATCTTTAAAAATGATCCCCAATATTTTTTAATTGATTAAAGTCATTTTTTTACTGTTAATCAATCACAATTAAATCTTTGATATAGTTCTGAAATTTGACGGAAGCATTCATCTCTTTCACAAAGCTTTTTTTTCTTAGTAAAGTGTTTCGGTAACTGTGCAAAATAAAAATGTTTTAATTTATTGTTAGCTGTTATATTTATTCACGCATTTTCTACACTTGCATCTTCAACAAAACCATCGTCAATTTCATCAACGCCACTCAATAATTCTTCTAATGCTATTCTCTGTGAAGTTGTTTCTGTTGAAATGTTCTTCTGTTCTTCAAAATGTGACCAATCACTTTAACAAGACTGGTTTCACGACGATTGTACGCAGTTCTTCTTGCTACCAAAAGCGCGTTTATTTTCCGCCGTTTACTACGCTCGCTTGATACATCGAATTGTTTTGATGGCCGTCCACGTCCCGATGAAGTTGAAGGTTCTGGTTCGATTTCCACGAATATTTCCATGTTAAACTACGCGTCAATAAAATCTTTATTAACAAACTCAAAACGCTAATTTTGTCTGTTAGCCTTTTCCCATAGATGTCGGAATTTTAATCCTTTAAATTTGTCGAACCTCTTAACGGAATCCCTTTATGAAGAGCTTTGAGTGGGTTGGTTTATTTCCTTTAAATTCCGTTATAATTGTTTATCTTTTGACAAGTCAAGGTTTATTGATTTTTTTATTCACTCGGAAGTTTCCGCAGATGTACTCAAATGCCTTTTCAATTCATTGAGTTTGCTGCCCTGGGGCTCTCAAAATACTAATATTGTTTTGTAGTGTAATAATACAGATTCTACCTATCTCAATATCGAGTTGAAAGAATAATGTTGATTTTGGTACAGGAAGCTAAATTACTAACATGCGCCGGGAAAGCGCTCTATTATATCTGATCTTTTCAACTGTGGTACAACATGGTGTGGTACAATTTCAGTAAATAATAGTTTTGTTCCCGCACATGCTTTTAACGCTTCCGCTGTATGTTGCAGTAAAATAAGAATCTGGTAAAACCTAATAAAGTAAGTTAAAAACACGCATTTTGAACATTTTGGACTTATTAATCTTGGTTTTCCCAGTCTATTTTACAGTATCTTATAGCAACAGCAGAAAAAAAGGTACAGGAACAGACCTTATGTTTAGCCGAGTTCAAGCTGCCGAATATTTGATTTATCACTAATTATAATTGTTAAGTCAAATATACTCAACTTTAATTTTTTTTTTTTGCAGGTACTCTTAAGATAATCGTGGATGTTGTCCCGATTGTAAACAATGGCAAACTTTGTTTTATTGAACACTTAAGCTGAAAAAAAAAAAATTTTATTGGTCTATATTGCATGCTTTTTCTGATTGTTTAAAAAAAAATTATATACCTACCATTTGAAAGCTTAAGATTTAAGTTTTCAGCTCCGTCTTATTTCTAAGCACTAGGTTGTTTCTATTTAGAGAAATTAAGTTTCAAATATATGACTGCTTTTCTCAAAAAAAGGCGAGTAACCAACTCTATTACCTGTATCGCAGTAATAGAGTCGGTTTTCAGAACTCTTTTTGTGGGATTTTATGTATCAAATAATCTTCTTTCGATAGCAGATTACAGAATCCGAATCGAGAGAAGTCGGTCTTCTTCTTAATAACCACCTGAATCCCCATAGTGGACTGGAAGCAGAAACTAACGTACTCTAAAACCGATAAAATCGTTGTCCGGTACAACGTTAGAAGATCTTGCGGATGGGCTCCCCACCACGTTCCGGTAATTGTTCGGAGAAAATTGATTCTTTGTTGGCATTTTCGTCTCAGACACTCAATGTGGGATCTCCAGGTGCATTTAGAATCGAGCCAGACCCCAAGATAATTGAAAGACATAGAATGAGTGATCGGTTTACCCAAAAGTTGAAGCTTTGGTTTTGTTGGGCTATGCTTCCTAGAAAAAACAACCAACTCAGTTTTCTCCGTGGAGAATTCGATACCTAGCTGAATAGCTGAACAAATTGTCTAAGGTATCCTGTAAGGGTCCTTGCAGGTTGACCCCTTTGGGTCCTGTCATAGACACTACGCCGTCATCTGCAAGTTGTCTCAACGTGCAGTTGTCACTTAGACAATTGTCAATTTCTCTGACGTAGAAATTATAAAAAAGGGGCTTAAACATGAGCTCTAGGGAAGACCCATGTAACTAAATCGAGAAGCTGTAGAGTTTCCATGAGAAAAGCTTATATGTATAGAAAGGCCCCAAGCTTGGAGTTTTTGACGTAGGACTACGTCTTTGATTTCTATATGGGGGTACACTTTGTGAAAACCGAAAATGGAACATGTAACAAATTAAGATAGATTTTGAACGTTGAAGTTGCCCCTGGTCCAACTTCAATAATTTTATCACCAATCGATCAGAAATATGGCTACGCATCGATAACAATGCTTCCGAATGTTGATTTTCAACATGAAACTATTGAAAAACTGGTAAATGTCCAGCATTTTCCAAAAGCGTCGAATTAACTAACAAATCCACCAATTACCTACATGCATATGCTGCTTCCCCAGAACAGTCGTCAGAGAGTAGTAAGTAGACGAAACAAGTCGAAGTGGCATTCGCCTCCGATACTCGGGCGCGTGCGAATAGGGAGGATGGAATTGCGTAATATTTTGCACACTCATCGCCAAACGCAAATTCTTCGAGATAACCACCATCCGTCGTCTGGCTCGCTGTGGCGGTATCTGACGTATCTCCGGTCTGATTTACGAGGTGTGCTGAAGGTGTTCCTGAAAAATGAGATCCGTGATGCTGTCACCTACACTAAACACGCCAAGCGTAAGCGGCCATGGCTGGTGACAGAGACGCACTCTGTTTGGTTTCGGAGGTTAAATCATCACCAACTTTGGCAACTCTTTTCAGGGCCACCAAGCTTATTACAGTAAAGAGTAGGAATAGAATTCATCTGCCTGTTTGTCCATATTCAGAACCAACGATCACACAAAATGCTCATGTAATCAAACACTCAGTTAAATACTAGTTTTTATGTCGCATCCTCAATGCAACAATATAATTATGTCACACAACTTTACCCTAATTCCTATATCTGAGAGACGCCTGGAGTGCATAAAACAAACATTATCATTACCATTATCATTTAGATTATCTTACAATTGTATTTCATTGCCAAGTGGTCGCGCCTACCGATTCAAAAAGTACACTTTAGTGGCTCCGGGCTATGATTAATTTACGCCGCCGGCACACAGGTCTAGATTTACTACTATTTTGATCAATTTAAAAGTGTGCATATCAGAAAAAAAATAGTATATTTGATAAGCTTTGATAAGCTTCAATAAGCTTTGATAAGCTTTAATTAGCTTTGAATCATAAGTTTTTTAGACTATTTATTTTTTATTTTTTGGTGTGCATTTTTTTCTGAAAAGTCCATCCTGTTTTCTAAGACTTTCTAAAACTCATTTCGATTAGATGAGTCGTATTCGTGTTATGATTTACAGCACAAACTAACGAGTTTCATTGAATTTCTAGAGCGAATATCTGAAATCTGATTATTTTTTCGCTATTTTTCGAATTCCTTATAAATTTATATAAGACAGTGACTATTCCTTAAAATACAACTGGAATTATAAGCACAATCAGAATACTTAAATGTCTACGTTTCAGTATTGAAAAAAAAATCTAAAATCCTAAAATCTTTATGATTTTTAGTTTTCCGTAGTACAATAATACCTCAATTCTCACATTTCAATCTAATGAACCAATCAGCTCGAAAGCTTTCAGTTGGTGGCATTAATTTAAATGGTTCTGCAACTCTGGAGGTGTCTATTATCATGTGGATAGGTTGAAGAGATATTCCAGTTTAATAGTTTCAAAAAATTTCTAACTCTAAAGAGTCACTCACATTAGATCCGGATCTGAAGCGTTGCAGCAAGGTGACAGCTAAATCTATTGTTTTACAGTGAAGTTTAAGTTAACGCTACGCAAGCGGATATAATGCGGGAGACCATCGACGAATCAAAGCAAAGCTAAAAATGGTAATGCGGCACCTAGTTTTACGATCCGTAACTACAAAAATGATGATGTACTAAAAAAAGGTCATGCAATTTGAACGTAATTACCATTTTCACCACATTTTTTTTAATATCAGAAAGTAATTACCATTTTCATTTATTCAATTGAAGCTATCAACGTATTTTAAAATTCGAAAAATTTAATTTGTTACTTGCATTAAAAAAAAGCGGACGCGAAGTATGTGACTAAGAAATAATTTATCATGGTTGAAATTTATGCCACGGATACACTTGAATGACAAACAATGAGCAGGAGCATTATTTATTAATTAAATTATGTGCAAATCCATGGTTACAGTTGTATAGTTTTTGGATGTGCTAATAATTTATTATACAAATAATGCTCATGTTCATAGTTTGTCATACAAGTGTATCCGCGGCAATACTATTACCTTTTGGTTTAATTCCATATTGCAAGTTTTGTTTTAATTTAAATATATTTTTATTAACAGCCCCCCCTGGCCAGATTCGAATGTGGTGTGACAAAAGCAAGATTCCAAATGTTCATTACAGCTAAAAGGTTTGTTGTTAGAATTATGAAACTTTGAGATACAATGATAATGATTGTTTTATGTAAGATGCAAGTAGAGGATGTAAAATTAGTGATACATAAAACCTATCTATTTTGCTTTCAAACAGTCACAGTAAACGATTTTAATTGTAATGAGCAATCGGAATGAGTGAACAATCAGCATCATAAAATTGCTAATTGGAACCCTCTGAAAGTTGAATTGACAGGTTTAATGTGTCATACACGAACTTTACCTCCTTCTCTGCATCTCACAAATAAAACATATAGTTATAATATCTAGTAATTTCATAATTCCGAATAACAGCATTTTAGTTGTAATGAGCAATTGCAAGCATGGACACAAGTATAATTATTCAATCTTAATGGCATCAAGCTCAGGTGAAAGATATCAGAAATATCACGTAGAAATAAATAAAATGGTTCATGGCATTAAAAATATGTATTGACAAATCCAAAATTTACACCAACTCTTATTATGTTTCTATCTTATTGATGCATTCGCACAAAGTGATATTAATTATACCTTTATCGATTTTTTTTTTTCTAACAGATTACTACCACCATGCCTTGAATGATCTAATAATTGAGTGCCAAATTATGTCCAAACCAAGCTGGTGTATACCTGAAGTGACTTGGTTAAAGGGAGAAGATCCCGTTACTTTAGATAATAGAGTTCGTGCTTCATATGAGGGTAACGAAATATTTCAATTAAATATATACAATCCAACAGCAGACGATAGTGGACTGTACACGTGTATAGCACAGAACTCATCAGGAGAACGAGTGATTTCACATGAAGTCGATTTTACTGCTAAGGTGCACTACATTCATCTTCCTGGTATGCACCATGCCGATAAAAAGATTCTAACAGAGGAAGAGCTCTTAGAAAAGCAGGAACAGGAAGCGAAACTAGCTCAAGAGCATGCAACTGCCCGTGGTACATCACGGGCTGAACCTCCTGCTGAGCCTTACAAGGAGGAATCGTATGTTATCAGAGATTCAAAAAATAAATTAACATGGGCCGGCCAACTACATAATATAACAGCTCAGAAAGGCCAAACAGTTAAAATGATTTGTTCTGTCAACGGCAACCAAGCAATAATTAAATGGCAGAAAAATAAAAAAGCTATTGATTACAACGATCGCGTAAAACTACTTAACAGCGGTGTAATAGGACAGATCGTAATCAATAACGTGACAAATAAAGATGCCGGTGAATACGTCTGCTCAGCTAAAAACAACTACAATGAAATTCAAACTACGTGCGTTTTGAAGGTGATTCAGTTAGTAACAGCGGAAACATCACCACCAACATTCACCAAAGCTATCAAAGGTGAGTATAAAATAGATATCTTATAGTACGTTGAACGTTCAGACATGTTATAACTTCTCAGTCTGGACAGCGCTTTACCCGCAAAGTGTATACACAAACCTTTCTCGTCCCAGAATGCTCTCGTGTTGAATACCTAAAATAAATTTCACTTCATTTATTTAGTAGGGGAATTTACGTATTCTCGACAACCTAAGCAGCGACCTTCTTTCTATAGCCCTTTTCTCTAAGGAACACACACATATGCAGTATTGGTTTGTTTACAATCTTTTGCTGCCAGCTGCTCTAACAATTTCAGTCGAAAGAATTCTTTTATTTTATATTGACTAAACGAGTCTTTTCAGCCTACTCACCACCAATCATGTCATAGTGAGCCTACTGAATTTTTTTTTAATTTTGTTTTATTTGCTGTATTGCTTAATTCATCATTTCTTATTTAGCCTACTTGCCATCCAACAGGTCATGGTAAGCATACTGATATTTCAAACGTTGTCAGCCTACTCAACACCCATTTGGTCATGATGAGCCTGCTGAAGCATATATTATAATTTTAAATCAGTTGCAACTCTTTTCAGATTACTCACCACCCATCAGGTCATGGGGAGCCTACTGAATTTGTACGTATTAATTTTTATTGAAAATACATTTTTTTTTATTTCAAGATGGCCGACCATCAAAGGAATACTCGCTCTATCTTTTTTTTTTTTTTTATATAACTACCGATAAATAAAATCTGCACACTCAACATCCATTTCTAGTTTTCACTAATTTTCAGCATAACAAGTTAGAATTCACTGCAAAATGTTCTTTCCAATTAAATTTCCGTATACTTACAATTTGGGAGCAATCGCTGCGCCATTGTGGTGACCGACGTTGCTTTCAGTGTCCATTTTTTTTAGGAGCGCTTGAATAAAAACTTCCTTCCGCATCAAAATTAGTTTTCTGAATAACTTGTTCGAGCCTTTTTTGTGTTTCCCAAACCTCCTATCAAATATGGTCATCTCACTCTCTCATAAGCGAAACCACTCACCAATATTCCCATTTCACATCATCTCGTTTAATTATCAACTATGAACACTCACACACAGAAGCATACCATCCTTTATTATCTCCGAATATTATCGAACACACACACGCACACACACGGTGAGATCCATCTCAGACCTCTAATCCACAAACTACACTAGTCCGGGATATAATAACTTTATAGCTAGCTTTATAGTATAAAGCTCCCCCCGGCTTCACACTAGTATTCATATGTTTTCATGAGATCGATAATATCCATCATTTTGGCACTGGGACGATAAATGTCAATTATTCTCCTTTTTTGTTTTGCTTACATTTCTAGTCTTAAACATTTTATTTTTCAACGGTCTGCATTATTTACTACAACCACCACACACGGTGATTAAATGAGCACCGTTTAGTGAGGCAGGATCGAATTCGATTTTTAAATCTGTGTTAGGGAATGCGCTGTTTGCAGGTAATCGGTGATAACTTTTATCACCATTGCAACAGGTGGACATTGTGTATTTTTGAATAGTGACTTATTGAAAATTAATAAAGTGTTCATTGTAGCAATTTGCCAGCTAAATTTCCAATCGTTTGGCTTGTTTAGAATTAAAATCCATCTGCTATTGACAGAGTTATATGTATGTAATCAACACCTGACCTCTTTTCGTAATGCGGTCGGATTTGATTTTCTGAAATTGGACCCCCAATATGTTGCCGAAAGACGTAATCCTACGTAAAAAAAAATAATCTTTACCAAATTTATGATGGTCCAGAAAACGACCGTTTTCTCGTGATGGTTGAGTAATGCTGATCTATTAGGGTGTTCAACACGGATAAGGCTGGCGAACTGTATGTTATATGGAACTCACAAACAGGCTGCTTTTTCATGGTATACACAGTGTGATATTCAATAATCAATTAATTATCTCAACATTTAGTGGCAGATCATTCAAAAATTTTGGTAACATGCACAAATTCTATAATTCATATTAATTTCCTATGCTGATCGAAACAAACATTATGACGCCACTACAAGGATGACTGAGTAAACGAATCGTGCGAATCGAAATGAAAACCTAGTGAAAAACGAATTGCACCAATACATTCAGGCCTACAATTCCACACCTTCTATAGACCAGATTGAGTTTTGATAGTTAGCTGCTTGCGGGAGCTGACATCCGATTGATAACCTTTACAATATCCAAAACATACTCTTTAACAAATCTGTGGTGGTCCTGAAAAGGACCGTTTAGTCGTGATGGTTCAGTAATGCTGAGCTATTGGGGTGTGGTTGGCGAGCTGTTAATTGTTTGGAGCAAGGTTGACACGCTTGGCATAAATGACCCACGAGGAAACTGATTTCGATCCAGCGGCTTCTTCCTCCTTCTATGGGTGCTCATGTGGGCTCTGCAGCTCACTGCTTGCAGGCTGCCTTTCGTGGGGTACGCCACACGCTAATCACTGCTGCTGCTGCTGACGTTGACGACCGGACACCACCACACACGGTGATTGAATGAGCACCGTTCAGTGAGACAGGATCGAATTCGATTTTTAAATCTGTGTTAGGGAATGCGCTGTTTGCAGGTAATCGGTTATAATTTTGATCACCATTGCAAACTTGGACATTTGTGTATTTTTCAATAGTGACCTATTGAAAATTAATAAAGTGTTCAATTTAGCAGATTGGTAGATAAATTCCCAATTCTTTGGCTTATTTAGAATTAAAATTCATCTGCTATTGACAGTGGTATATGTGGTCAAAACCTGACCTATTTTCGTCCCGCGGTTAATTTTGGTTTTTTTTTAAATTGCACCCCCAATATGTTGCCGAAAGACGTAATCCTACGTCAAAAAAACACTATTTCGAAGCAGTGTCAGGTTGACTTCTCCTATGTGTCTTACGTACATACGTACTGCTGTTCTACCAAGTTCTTCAATTCATTCAACCGTTGCTTCTTTCTACTCTCCGTCCACAAAACTCGTAGAAATATACTGCCCATAATCGCTTATCAGTTCCATCTTTGCTTGATTTCCTATCCATATGGGTCTGATATGCGATTATGAGTAGTATACCTGTTCCTTGAATACAGGTGGATTCTGTTTCTGTACATCGCTTACATTCTCTTCCCAGTTTTTCTCGGTCTCGGGAGTTATAACGATCATTTTCCCTGCAGTCTCCTCAACCAGATCGAGAATCGCCACCGAGCATTTCCAGGTCAATTATCAAAAAATAAACAAATTTTAAATTTACCTCTTAAAATGTCATGAAAGTACGCATAATTGTTCGCTAGAGGCAATGAACCGTGTTTGTGCTGGAATTCCCCCATTTCGACTCCCGCCTGATTTTTAAAAATGTCGTATTCGATATTTTTCAATAAAGGATAGCTCGAAAACGGCTTATCTAATCGAAATGACGTTTGAGAAGGTTGTAGAAAACACAATGAAACAAACACATATTCTCATCGTCAATGAAAAAAAAACTGTGAAGATTTCAATATTGAAAAGCATACATTTTTCATGTATCATAAATTATGTTTATTTTCTGGACCAACATATATGTTTTCTGCATGAAAAGCAATAAAACGTATTAGTGGATATAATGTTCAAAATTTATAGTAGTTAAAAGTTGATGCTCTACGATTTTTGCCAATTAGATAAGCTTTCAATTGTCTAATTGGCAAAAATCGTAGAGTATCAACTTTTACTACTATAAATTTTGAACATATACTTTTTATTGTTTTTCATGCAGAAAACATATTTGTTGTTCCAGAAAATATATTTCAATACACAAATCACATACAAATTGCGACAAAAAAATTACAATTTACAATAAGTTACCTTGTTTATTTAAGACGTCATTTCAATCAGATGAGCCGTTTTCGTGCTATGATTTATTGAAACATATCGAACACGCCATTTTGAAAAAGTTGGCGAGAGTCAAAATGACCGAATCCCTGCACAAGCTTGGTTTATTACGCTTGGCATTGAATTAGGCGAAGATTCACGGAACTCGGAGAGGGAAAAATAAAATCGATTCATCAGTGATGACGGCATGGAACAGCTTCACCATGTATCTTCCGTCACATCCCGCACTGCCACCGCTGCACAGTGTTTTAAAAGTTTATTTTCACGCTCTTAATTAAGAGCACCATGAAAAAGTGGATTTTGAGTGATGACGTCTCTTACAAAGCTGATGGACATGGTATGCTTCATCTTTTGAAAAAAATGAGTTTTGTGATTAATCCCCTAAAAACTACATGTAAAATTATATTTCATAATGTCGAGATAGAAGGTTGATGTGTCTGGCAAAGTTGTAGAAAAAATATTTCAAGCTGCTTTGTATTGTATACATATCAAGCTGAACATTGCATTAGGTCCTAAGTAACATTGATCGATTCTCTTCATCGACTTTCTTTCGTTAATAACTTGGGTACAGAACCGTTTCTTACCGTGTTTGTCGTATTGGAAGCTAGATAATCACCCATATTCTTGTTTTCGTTCAAACCGTATTTTCCATACAAAAAAACTTTTTTTTTTGTATGGAAAATACGGTTTGAACGAAAACGAGAATATGGGTGAATAGCTTCTTTCATAGATATGTATGGTGAAAATAGTTGGGAATGCCTTAACATGGCCGTGATAATGCATAGAGAAAGTCGACAAAAAGAATCTGTCAGTGTTACAGCTTGATACACACTTAGAAATAACTAATTTTATACGTGACGGAATCCATCATTGACATAAAAAATGAGACGTAAACAAACATGTCATGTAATTTTAAGTGCTCCGAGACTGAAAAGTTCGTTTCTCGACGAAAAGTACGTTTGATTTAGCTATATTTCACGTCTGTTATGACTCAAATCTATGTCAAAATTGACGCTCGTATATGTCACTCTCAGAGCATCTAAATTTACATGGATTTTTCTAAGTGTGTATGTATTGCATTGTATTGGAGTTAGGGAGCATTTTTTTTCGATTTGCCCCTGAAAACATTTTTTTTTTCTTCTCAAAATGCCTTTTGTTCCATTATCTAGTTTGTTACTATGTTCTACAAAGTTGTTTGTAAAATCAATATACACATTTTTCTCGAAGGTACTATACTTTTAATGCAAAACAAAAAAAAAGTATAATTTTCTCATAGTAACTGCAATATAACAAATGATTTGTGCATTGTCAGTTTCCAACCAGATGAACCTAAAATAAAAAAAAAAAAACGTATTTTGCGCCAAATCGTATTCGGAGCTGGCAGCACCCTCTCAGATTCAATGAAACTTTCTGGATGTGTGGACCTTGACTAAATATGCCACTTTGCATACTTAGTTTTTCCAATGACAACTCCTACAAAATTGTGTTGTATCGATGACTTTTAGAATATTGTCCAAGTTATCGAAAAAAAATACTGGAAAAAATTTCATGTGAGACCTACACTGAAAAAAAACGATTTTTAAATTTTAAAGTCGATTTAATAAAAAAATGGCCATGTTTGATTTGGATGAAACTTATGTTTACTACCATCCGTTCATACATCGCGAGATGGGCACTTTTAAGGAAAAAAAAGTTTTTCTTACAAAAACTTTTTCATGTCTGAACTGATTTTTTTTTTGATTTGCCGTTTTCACACAAACCTAAACCAGTGAAGCTCAAAATCATCGCAGAATCCAATGAAGCTCAATTAGCGATTCAATTTTGTCTAATCAGCACTTAAGTTCACTTTGATTAATCGAGAATTTCATATGAAAAAGGCTCATGATGCATTTCTCGCCAAATCGTATTTGGAATTGGCAGCACCCTCTCAGAGTTCAAAAAAACTATTTGGACATGTAGACCTTGTCAAAAAAATATGATTCCCTTATTCTGTTGTCTACTACTGATGCAAAATTTGATAATATGTGAGAGAAAAAACACAAGATTTTTCGTATATCATGTATATATTTTCAATGTTTTAAACCTATTTTCATACATGCTATTTTTTCCTTTTTCCAATCAAGTTAAATATGTTTGGTTCATCTTCTGAATTAGAATACCTTTTTACCGCTACTTTGTCACCAGTTATAGGCACAAAACTGTGGAATTTCTGTGTGCCAGATATTGTCTTTGTGCTGTTATATAGTTCTTCGAGTTCTTCTGACATTTCGATGTACTGTTCAGTGGATATGTACTCGAAACGTAGTTTTGTGATATTTTTATCTGTTTGTTCAACTGCCCAGTTATATAATTTTCGTGGAGTTGTTATGGTGTTTCCATAATCTCGAGCAAGACAAGCTCTCTTTGCCATTCGCTTGAGGGTACCACCAATGGCATCACAGGGACCTTTTCCATGAGACGTTGCAAAAAATGCCATTCTGCTTCTAATCCATGCTTAAACTGAAATCTACACAGACTAGCTAAGTTTTTTTTTTGTATTGTGATGCTGCCCCATCTGAAATAAAAGTAATTTTAGAAAAATCTATCGATTTTTTAATAAAATCTATCATTTTTGAGATAAACAACTGAACTGCAACTGTATCGTGAGTCATTACTTCTGATATGATAATGAAGCTAACATTTTCAAGTTTACTGTCTTTCTTATAATAAACTTCAAAAGAATGTATTGTTGCTTGAGAATTATTCCAGTGATATCCTTGAGCAGCGTTTTGGATAATAAATGAATAATTTTCAGAAAAATCACAAATTGCTAGAATTTCGCCTTATTTTAATGATTTTTTTTTTATTTCTTAGAAAAGATGACTGTTGTTTGTAAATAAAGTTATGAGTTATAAGTTTGTTAATTTTATCAATGAGATACGGAACAAATTCATCAACAGGCTTGATAATCGTTTCCAAATTACAACGATCAGTATTCAGCCACTTTTGAAACACAACATCTTGTTTGTCATTTGATTCTAATAGCATAGTAAGTTCCTCTTCAATATGTTCATTGGAAGCACACTTTTCGCAAGCACGGAAAAAGCAATCAGTTGTTCTAGTGGAAATATTACAAAGCATTTTTTTCTATTACTGCATCTGGTGACAAAATTCTTAAACTGTTGATCATTAATTTTATATTTTCATGAATTGTACAAATACATACATTATGTATACCAGTAGAATCAAGCAAAATGTAATGTTTTGGTCGCAATTGTGTAAATACAGTGAAACCAATATTAATATCTTTATATTTATCAACAAAAATCATGTACGCTTCTTTGAGGGACATAATTAACAGGCGTTTTTGAACGTGTTCTTTTCGTTCATTTCTAAACTCGGAAACAAAATCATTTGTTCCGGGCATAGGTCTACTAATATCATTGTCATCAAAAAAAATCCCTAACTAGTTTTTTGTATCATCGTTGATCCCATGCCCACTTATTTTGTTGGGTGTGCTTAGAATACCCTGCTCATTAACAAGGCTCTTCACCTGCCTCACCATGTACGTTGGTGCGTTGAATTCTGCTACAACTTTATTCACGGACCAAGACTTTGGCAATACTGATAATACTGTTATCTGATTTTCTGTCAGCTGTAGGGGAATTGATCTTCTCCTTAAGCTGCACAATCATTTCTTCGTATGCCTCTACTTTGCTAATGTCTGCTGTATCTAGGCCAAATATATTTCTTCGCACTGCTTGTGTAATTTCTAGAGATTTTATTGAACGATAATCCATGCTCCTCATGTTCCTCGATGAAATTGGAGATAAATTCAACGTTTCCACAAAGCCATTAAACTTCTCAACATTGTATGGGCGTTGCATATCATCTGCTGATAGAACTGACTCCAATGATGGAACCGTATCTGAAGGAAAGAAGAAGAAAAAATAATTAATAAGTGCAATTAGAAAGTTGCAGTTAAAATTTGATAGAATCATCAGGATGACTGTTCTTACCTAGCTCATCTACGGATTGATGGCCACTCATTGATGGACCTGAATCATCACTATGCTGCTGCCCACTAGTTGACGGTTGGATATTTACTTCATTTTCAACCGATCGGCGTTTTTTCATAACTGGACTTCTATTATGAGATATCACGCTACGGCATGACTCACAAATACTCATCGTTTCATCAATTTCGTGGTTATATCCCATAGAATGTATTTTTTCTACCATCGTTGACGATATGGCCCGTAACTTATTTCGGTTGCATCTCGGATTATTTATATTTGCACAACATTTCAATCCTTTGAGCCTTAATTTACTACTTTGGTCCATGATAATAATTTTACTACAACTTGTCTTCACAACTTTCGTTATCAGATTGACTGCTGTTTGTATGAAATCAACCTTAGTTTTATAGTGCTCATAGGTATAATGAAGTGGTAGGTATTTAATGTTAATGGTTTAGGTATAAATAACAGAAGGGCATATAGAATTATGATGCGATACGTTGACTTCCCAAATCGTTGTTGATTCGAAAGAAGATCTCAATTTAAATTTTATTCATACCTAACTCTTTATGGATAATTTGAGCAAAGAATTCTAAGATGCTATAGGATTATCGGATTTTGCCTCAGTAGTAGACAATATAATCAATTATATTATTTTCTAATTATATAAGCCCTTTTCATATAGAGTTCTCGATTAATCCAAGTGATAAGTTGCTGATTAGACAAAATTGAATCTTAAATGGAGCTTCATTGGGTTCTGAGATGATTTTGAGCTTCACTGGTTTAGTTTTGTGTGAAAATGGCAAATCAAAAAAAAAATCAGTTCAGACATGAAAAAATTTTTGTAAGAAAAACTTTTTTTCCTTAAAAGTGCCCATCTCGCGATGTATGAACGGATGGTAGTAAACATAATTACCTACCTTGAGGCAAAGTTTCATCCAAAGCAAACATAGCCATTTTTTTATGTCGTTTTTAAATTTTAAAAATCGATTTTTTTCAGTGTAGGTCTCAAATGAAATTTTTTTCAGTATTTTTTTTTCGACAATTTGGTCAATTTCCTAAAAGTCATCCATACAACATATTTTTGATGGACTTTTCATTTTTCCATAATATTTAAAAAAAATCGGCAGAAAAAGTTTGGCCCTTCTCAAATGTTAGATAAATTTTGGAAAAACTGATTGCATACTTATATTGCATGCTTATTTAGTCAAAGTCTACACATCCAGAAAATTTTATTGAAATCTGAGAGGGTGCTGCCAGCTTCGATTCGAAATTCAAAATTTACATAAGTTTAATTAGTTTTGTCGATAATTGTTATTACACATTATGAGGCTGTTATCTGACAAGGTATTACATAAGATCGTCCATATACATAAGCGCCAAAAGCATACTGTGGTGGATTCATAACCGGTCATTTGAAGTAATTCATTTATTGTGATAATTATACCCACGATTTTATTCACCCATACTTTTCGCGATTTTATTCACCCATACTTTTCGCGCGAACTTAGTAATCCAACGATCTGAGTACTCCTCACTCTCGTTGTTCGAAGACCGATTACGCATCCTTCGTGCCACGTTCCAAAGCGTATTCATCAACGTTTCGCGCGATAATCCGTCCACGAATTACCGCCAGTATCCGCGTTTCTTAGCTTTTATGGGGCTCTTGAGTTCGCGTTCAAGAGACAAGTACGCTTCGAAATGTACGGGTGGTCCACGTTTCCGGAAAAGCTTAAACCCGTCGGATTTTTTAAGAAAAACCTTAGTGCATTGCTGGTCCCACTAAGGGGAAGGAGGTTTCCAACGGAAAGACGTTCAAGGAACCGGCCGAGTTTGAGCTCGAAGTGCGCTGTCCAAGATCAGATTGGAGAGGAAGTTATATTACTCCAACGTTGGAAGCCCTTTTACCGACGACATGGCTTCCTCTATCGCGGTCTTGAACGTTGTCCAATCGATATTACGGATTCCGACGGATTGAACCCACTGGCAATCGAAATTTTGATCCTTGATCACATTCCACGTGCAATCCAACGATAATGAATTAGAGCATAGTGTGAGGTCTAATCTACTTCCATTTGAGGTTGGGCCAGCCAAACGTGTTACTTCTCCATTGTTAAGAATTGTCATATTGAAGTTGTCACAGAGGTTATATATCATAGTAGAACGGTTGTCATCATACAGTTCCCCCCAGCCTGTACCGTGGGAATTAAAATCTCTCATAATCAACCATGGAGCAGGAAGTACTGAACATATATCTGAAAGTTGTTTTCGATTAACAACGGCTCTAGGAGGAATATAAACAGAAGCAATACAAAAGTTCTTACCTTTAATAAATGCGACAACTTCAATACCTGGAAATTGTGGAAGATTCACTCTATAGAAAGAATGGCACTTTTTGATCCCCAAAAGTACCCCCCCTCCACGCGTATCCTCACGATCCAGTCGAATAATGTTAAAATCATAAAAAGGAAGATCGATATCTGAAGAGAGCCAAGTTTCACAAAGAGCAAATGTATCACAATCATTATTGTGAACTAAAAACTTAAACGAGTCTAATTTAGGAATAAGACTTCGACAATTCCACTGTAGAACAGTGATCAAATCCCCGACCTCGTTTGGAAAATTACCCATCGAAGGAAATGATTGCTGCAAGGAGGGGCCACTTCAATGTCAATTGCTTCAAGAAGGTCTTCATAGAAGGAAGCATTGCCAGAACAATGCTTTTGAGAGGATCAGAAAATATCAAGGTACTTGAGGAAATTGTCCACAATGTTATCAAATGAGAACAACCCAGATGAAGAAGGGGCTTCTGTTCTTATGAATGGGACATCAGGGGTTTTGGATGTCCCCGGGAAAGGTGGAAAATCCTGGGTATAGTCAGTTCTTCGGAATCCAGGAGGAGTAGAAGTCTCCTTTTTTTTCCATTTGGGGTTCTTCATTGTCAACTTTCCTCGAACGGATGCGTTTTCGTTTCCGTGCAGAAAAACGGAAAGAAGTTCACTCCTCAGAAGTTCACGAGTCAGAGTCAGTCTCGTTATCTGACAAAAGAGAAAAGGGATTTTTGTCGTTGGTCGATGGCGTGGCCGTCTTAAGCATTTCTGCAGAAGACTGCCTGGAACGTTCCTTAAGTGAGTGTTGTAGTTTTTCCCCGCGTTGTTTGTACACCGGGCACGACGAGAGACCATGAGGAGTTCCCTTACAGAACACGCATTTTGGTGCGGTAGCTGCGCAGGTGTCATCCCCATGCTTCTCCCGCATTTGGAACAGCGTGCCTTGCTGCCACAGTGGGATGCCGTATATCCCAATTGCTTACAGTTTTGGCAGTTCATGACCCGGGGAACGAACAAACGCACAGGTAGTCGAAGTTTTCCCAGCTCGGTGTAGTGAGGAAGGCCTGATCCAGAAAAGGTCACACGGATAAAACTCTTTTTACCCTCGTTGACAGATACTGAGCCCAGTTTTTGAACATCCAGTATCTTCACCGGGGGAAGCGGAGGGTTCTTAATACGGCCAACCGCCTGCTTCTCCAAGAACTCGGGGGTCAAACTCGCTTCGGTGACCACACCTTTGAGCTCCACATCACGAGCTGGGATGAAAACTCTTTATTTATTTATTTATTTATTTATTCGTCGTCAATCAAATGTACCAGTTTAATTTACAAAAACACTTAACATCTATTTTAATTTTCAATCTCTGACTAACCTCGAAAAGAAACATTTTTTAAGAACATTTTTGTTCATTGCCAAATCAATTGTTTCATAATGTTCATTATAACAAGACATCATTCTATTTAAAGGCGCGTTCCTGGCATAGTTTGTTCTTTGGTTTAGATTTACTAAAATCTCTGTGGCATTCACTCATTGTGCTACACATTGTCTATAAAAGCTATCATTGCAAACTGCCTTCGCTTTTCAAGGGCATCCAAATTGATCAACATACATCGAGACTCATAAGATGGTAAGGGTATACTCTTCCAGCCTAACTTTCTTAGAGCAAATAATAGAAACTGTTTTTGAACTGATTCAATGCGGTTTATATAAGTATCTTGATATGGAGCCCAGACTATACTACAGTACTCAAGGAGGGGCCTAACATATGCAACATATAATGTTTTGATTGTGTATGGATCATTGAAATGAAAGCTAAACCTTTTAATAAACCCTAGCATGTTGCTTGCCTTGTAGATAATGTTATTATAATGTTCAACAAAGCTTAATTTTGAATCTAGTATAACACCTAAATCTCTAACTTGATTGCACCTTTCAACTCTGTTTTGTCCTATTGTTACATGTTCTTGTCTAATAATTTTCTTTCTTGTAAATGAAATGGAATTACATTTCTTCACATTAAGCTTTAATAAACTTTTTGAGCACCAAGTGTAAAAGTTATCAATTTCTTGTTGAAATACTACAATATCAGACGTTTGACGAATTTCCAGGAAAATTTTCATGTCGTCTGCATATTGATACAATCTGAATATTCAATATGTGCTCTACATTATTAACGAATAGAATAAACAGTAATGGTCCAAGATGGGAACCTTGTGGCACACCAGATGTTACATTGACTTCTTCTTCTTCTTCTTCTTCTTCTTCTTCGCATTTCAAGCTTATTACATATCGCATATTAGCTTAGTGCGTGCTCTCAACTTAGTGTTCTAGCTGCACTTCCACAGTTATTAATTGAGAGCTTTCGATGCCTGTACCATTTTTGCATTGGTATAATTGTGTGGCAAGTCCAATCATACTTCTATGCCCAGGGAAGTCGAGAAATTTTCCAACCCGAAAAATTCCTAGACCGGACCGGGAATTGAACCCAGCCACCTCCACCATGGTCTTGCTTTGTAGCTGCGCCTTTACCAACTGAGCTAAGGGAGGCCCCATGTTACATTGACTACTGACTACAAATCTCCTTCAAATCTAACTCTTTGTGTCCTACCGGTCAAGTATGACTGAATCCACTTTAATAAATGTTGACTAAAACCTAACTTATATAATTTGAATAGAAAAAGAGGGATATCAACTCTATCAAACGCTTTATTGAAGTAAGTATATAGTGCCTCAACATAATGTCCCTTATCCATTGCGTTAATAGAAAATGTTACAAAATTCAACAGATTAGTAGTCGTTGAAAGTCCTTTAACAAAACCATGCTGTTTGCCTGTAATTAAATATTTAACTTGTGCAAAAACACTTTGATTTATTATAGATTCAAAGAGTTTAGAGAATGCAGGACAATATAGCAACTCCGCGGTAATTTTTTGCGTCTGATTTTTTTCCACTTTTGAAAATTGGAATCAAAGACGGTAGAAAACCGGATTCGAGAGAAGAGTTGAACAGCCAGAACAATGGCTTTACTATCTCCTGCGATACTGATTTCAAAAATACTCGTGGCAATCCATCTGGGCCTGCACCCTTTGATGCATCCAATGTATTTAGAGAATGTAAGATTTCGTTGAGGGTAACATTATTAACTACAATATCTCACATTGGCTCAGGAAGGTATGAGAAATACTGGTAATCCCGGTCTTGGTCATCATGACTTGTGTAAATATCCTGAAAAAACTCAGCAAATAAGTTACTGATCTCGCTAGTCGTTTTTCCTGTTTTGTTGTCTAGGTAAATTTTCGAAGGATAATTATTTGACTTCTGTTTGTCTCTAACAAAGTTAAAAAATGATTTTGGGTCTGATTTATTGTTGTCTTCAACCTGAGTGTTATACCGTTCGTATGTGTTTTTTTATTCCACAGTTCAAATGATCGCATATGTTCAAATAAATTACGAGGTTACTATTATTTTGTTCTCTTTTATAGGCTTTATGAGCCTTTTGTTTTCTATTTTTGAGATTAATTTTTTGCCTATTGTACCATGCTGGAGTTTTAGATTTCTTTGATTTTTTCCTTAGCTTTTTCGGTACTGTCGTCTCTAATATATCGTGTACAATTTCATAGAACATATCTACAGCCTGCTCTGGGCTCGAATTTCTAATAAAACTTTGCCAGTCAATAGAATTTAAATTGATCTTGATAAGCTCATAGTTTGCATGTCCAAAGTCAAAATAGGTTTCCAACAAATCGCCATCCAACATTGTGGTGTTATCGTGTATAAATACGGAGAATTCGATTGCAGTATGAAATATTTCATTTTTCCATAGAGGTGCAGGAGCCTCAATCACGCAGAAATCATCGGTCATATTCGTAAATAATAAATCTAAGTAACAATTGTTATGATTTCTGACATGATTGACTTGATAAAGTCCAATCTCTTCGCTTTTGTCAAATAAACTCAAATATACTCGAGCGTGAAGAGCTGGGAGGCAGCAATCTCGTTAGCCTGCTTCAGGTTAGAGACGGAGACACGAATTTTATTGTGCCTAACCATCGTGATTTCGGTCACGGCCGAGTATCGCTTCGTCAAATCATTAGTAATTTGCATTACATTCAAAGGTTTGTTTTTGGGCTGAAAGACGACAACCCATGGGCCAGTCGAGTCATCTGGAAAGGCTCGCGATCGGGGGTTCTGCGCCTGTCCTTTGCCAGACTGAGACGATGAAACATGGGTGGCATCATCTGTCTTCTGAGATGACGTACGTTTTCGACCCTTCTTGCCATCGCGTGGCAAAGTAGTGTCATTTTCCGACAAAACGTCCATTTCGTCTTCCGAAAAAATGTCCATTTTGCCGTACTAGTGGGAGCGAAAAACGCTCTACCACTGAAACGATAATCAAAATTACTCGGACACAATACACGAAAAAAAAAACTACAAACACAGAAACACATAATTAAAATTTAACTGATGGGCGAAAGAAAGAAACAAGAACAAAAACTTATCTGATGATCCTATACTACTACTACCGAGCGTTTACACAGCAGCAGCCAAGCGACGTGCAGCGTGGATGATCTTCGTTGGTGTGTGCTTATGTGAGGGTCGGCACTCAGCTGAACACACGATGATAGATGAGCGGTGTAAATGCAGAGGCAGATGCTGACGATGATCCGTGTGCAGGTATTGTGCAGGCAAAATTGTTGGCGAATTACCAATCCCAAAAACAATTTTCCTTTCGATGATTAGTTATTTATTTAGCTGGGAACTATGTCAGTTAACACTAAGCGAGAAAAAACTGATAATTAAAATGAAGCGAATAGCAAGAAAACTTCCAAAATAGCGGAGCGCGTACTAAGTCGACCGTACTTCTTGCTAGGACGCGTGGAGTGTGAGCTGATATTTTTATGTGGTACTGAGATTGATCAGAAATAAGTTTTCCTCAGCGATTCAACTTCAAAACGCTACAAAAGAATGCACACACAAAAACGGAGTGCATAATTTTGCACCAATTTTATGCAACATTTCGTAGTTCCGCAGAACTTGGAGATTTGTATTGTAAGCAAATAAGTCAATCGCTGATTTCTTCGCTCAATCTCGCGAACAAACTATTCCAAATGACAGAGGAATCATTCCTCTACATGATTGTGTTGTTAGTTTTCTAGGCTGAGTTTTTATTCGCGACAAATCTGTGATTGAAGTGTTTGTTTACAAAAGCAATTACGCCCATATCTCAAATAACTCCGGAGTTGATCGGGATGATCTCGATTAGGCATAAATCCCTGAAATAAGTTCTCGGTACATCTTTTGTATACCGATTGAGCAAAACAAAATCACTAAATATTGCTGTTTTTCAAAGATTTCGTTCGCGTTTGTGCGTCTGTATAGTTTGTCATAAGAACACGGGGCGTTTCTGTGGTGGGAAAAAAGTGACTTCCATATCTATCACAGATTACAAATTCAACAGTGAGCATACATAAGGACGTAACCGTGATCGATTTTCTCTTTTGTTAATAACTTGCTTGGATTAACATTTCTCGGTGCGTTTGCTGTTGCTTTTGATAACCAATACAACCTGTAACAGCACTACAATGAACAATTTTTTTAATGAGTATCAAGCTGGAGCTGCGTGACAGCTTAGTTTTCAAGACTTGACCCATTTGAATAAATTTTGCTTCTATCTTTGACAATACAGCAGTAGGACTAGCCTATGTTGGCCGCTTGAACACTGGATTCCGTATGTATTGTTTCAAGATAGTTATAGAGGCAATGCGGTGACGTGTGCGCGTAGATACATCCGCGTAGTAAACCGATTGAATAAGTAAATCCGTTTCTTACGAAATATCTAAATTATGTAAGTTACGAAAACCGCGCGAATTCCGAAAGCCACAAGAAAGCACAGACAACCGAAGCGAGAAAAAAGGCTTATTATCATTTAAAGAATGCCACCAAAATAAATGTGATAGCCTATGTTGGCAAGTTGATTAATTTTGGTTTCCTTCCTAGATATTCTACTTATTTACTACTGAGCTTTGTATCAAATTAGTTAATTTAAAGAACGTATCAATCATTTCAAGATTTCGCGACAGCACCGAACAAATTCTATACTACATAATCTCAAAAGCGTTTGACAAGCTCAACCGAATTGCGTATCACTTCTGCGTAAGCTCCGTAGACGTAGGCGCGTTGAATCCGACAGTCGGCAAAGGTTTAACCAACACCGCTTAAGGAACGACCTCGAGTCAGTAAAACCGTTTAGAGCTAAACATCTAAATTACGTAAGATACGAAAATCACGCAAATTGTGAACGCCACGCGAAATAACCGTACAGAAAAAACAGCTTATTATCACTTAAAGAGTGCCACCAAAATAAATGTGATAGCCTATGTTGGCAAGTTGATTAATTTTGGTTTCCTCCCTAAATTTATTTATTTATTAATTTATTTATTTGTACAGGCTCAATCGAATAAACTTTGCGTTATACATAATTGATGTCTTAAATCTAGATTTAAAGGAACTGGACCGATTACTCGCGGTTATCTCGAGGTTAGTAGAGATATACAGTTTTATGGATGGGGAGAGGGAGGAGGAGGTTTGAGTTATGATTTACGATACAAATATTTCATTATTCCTAAAACATGAACTTATTCCTATTCAATTTGGTATCCACAGTGTAATCATACAATTACTACAGAAACAAACATTAAAAAAACCCACACGAACAAAACAAAAACTAAACACAAGGTTAGTCAAACATACAATCTAAGGTCAATATTCTTAAAGAAAACATATATAAGTTTCATAAACTCCAGATCGTGTCTACCCAAAATATCTCGAACTGGAACATTAGGTTGTCTACCTCGAGCCCGAAGGGAATCGTACAGTTCAGATCTGACTCCGCGATGCTCAGCACAAGACCAAATAATGTGATCTGCGTCCTGGTAACCTTGTCCACATTCACAGAGATTGCTGTCCCCCAGCCCAACACGGAACAAGTGAGCGTTTAACGAGTAGTGATTGGACATGAGGCGAGACATCATACGAATGAAGTCTCGACCCACATCCAACCCCTTGAACCAAGGACTCTTCGACACCTTAGGGATGATCGAATATAGCCATCGTCCCAAACTTCCTTCGCTCCATTTATTCTGCCAGCTGACGAGTGACTGTTGACGATAAATGACACTTATAAATAGGCGATTTGTCGATCGTAAATATTGCCTTCCATAGCGCCCACCTTAGCAAGTGAGTCCGCCATCTCATTGCCCGGAATCGAGCAATGAGATGTGACCCATGCAAAGGTGATGATAAAAGATCTTAAAGATATAGCACTTAGAAGCTCTCGTATTTTCATGAGAAAATACGAGGAGTGCTTTACCGGCCTCATAGAGCGAATAGCTTCGACAGAACTGAGACTATCCGTAAAAATAAAAAAGTGATCTGGTGGAAGTGAGGCGATCGTTTCTAGCGTATAGTATATAGCCGCCAGCTCAGCAATATATACGGAACAGGAAGCTTGAAGCATTCGAGAGACGCTATGAAATTCGTTATAAATACCAAAACCAGCGGACGCCTCTATTAATGATCCATCTGTGAACAACGATCTTGCGGAATCAACTTGGCCAAACTTTGCAGCATAAATTGACGGAACAATCATGGAACGATGATGTTCTGGGATCCCACGAATCTCCCGCGTCATAGATAAATCAAAATGAACAGAATTGTCGAAGTCGGAGAAGCAAACACGATAGGGATTATGCTGCGAAGGGCTGACATCCTGTGTTATGTACACGTAGTACAATGACATAAAACGAGTTTGAGGGTTTAGCTCAAGAAGCTTCTCAAAGTTTGCAATCACCAGTGGGTTCATAATTTCACAACGGGTGAGGAGCCTGAGGGATAATTCCGAAAACCGATCAGAGAGTGGCAACATGCCCGCTAACACTTCGAGACTCATCGTATGAGTCGAGTGCATGCATCCTAACGCGATACGAAGACAGCGATACTGGATCCGTTCCAGTTTGATGATGTGCGTTTTAGTCGCCGACTGGAAGCAAAAACTACCGTATTCTAAAACCGATAAAATCGTTGTCCGGTACAACGTTAGAAAATCTTGCGGATGGGCTCCCCACCACGTTCCGGTAATTGTTCGGAGAAAATTGATCCTTTGTTGGCATTTCCGCTTCAGATACTCAATTTAGGATCTCCTGGTACATTTTGAATCGAACCAGACCCCAAGATATTTGAAGGACATAGAATGAGTGATCGGTTTACCCAAAAGTTGAAGCTTTGGTTGTGCTGGGCTATGCTTCCTAGAAAAAACGACCAACTCAGTTTTCTCCGTGGAGAATTCGATACCTAGCTGAATAGCTGAACAAATTGTCTAAGGTATCCTGTAAGGGTCCTTGCAGGTTGACCCCTTTGGGTCCTGTCATAGACACTACGCCGTCATCTGCAAGTTGTCTCAACGTGCAGTTGTCACTTAGACAATTGTCAATTTCTCTGACGTAGAAATTATACAAAAGGGGGCTTAAACATGAGCCCTGAGGGAGACCCATGTAACTAAATCGAGAAGTTGTAGAGTTTCCATGAGAAAAGCTCATATGTTTCTCTGGCAGCAAATTGTACAAAAAGTTATTTATTAATGGATAAAGGCCACAAGCGTGGAGTTTGTCTGAAAGGACTTCAACTGAATCAAAAGCCCCCTTGATATCCAAGAATACAGAAGCCATTTGCTCTTTTTTAGCGAAAGCCAACTGAATTTCTGTGGAAACCAACGCGAGACAGTCGTTCGTTCCCTTGCCCCTACGGAATCCAAATTGAGTATCTGAGTAGGTGGATCGTCTCAACCCAAGCGAAAAAGGATCATTTTCTCCAACAATTTTCGAATGCACGATAACATCGCGATGGGACGAGTTATGATCTGAAGCGGGTTTTCCAGGCTTTTTAATGGCTATAACCCTCACTTGCCTCCAATAATCAGGAACAATATTGAGCTCCAGGAACTGACAAAACAAGTTCAACATGCGCCTCTTAGCGACGTCTGGGAGGTTCTTCAACAAGTTGAACTTGATTCTATCAGCCCCCGGAGCCGAATTACCACACGAAAGGAGCGCGTGTGAGAGTTCCAGCATTGAAAAAGGCTGGCTGGTCTCGTCTACCGAATTCGTCGTTTCGCGAGGAATCATCTGTGCCGGCACGGAATCAGGACATACTTTTCGCGCGAACTTGAGAATCCAACGATCTGAGTACTCCTCGCTCTCGTTGTTCGAAGACCGATTACGCATCCTTCGCACCGCGTTCCAAAGCTTATTCATCGACGTTTCGCGCGATAATCCGTCCACGAATTGCCGCCAATATCCGCGTTTCTTGACTTTGATGAGGCTCTTGAGTTCGCGTTCAAGAGAAGAGTACGCTTCGAAATTCACGGGTGTTCCACGTTTCCGGAAAAGCTTAAACGCGTCGGACTTTTTGCGATAAACCTCAGTGCATTGCTGGTCCCACCAAGGGGAAGGAGGTTTCCTACAGAAAAACGTTCCAGGCTTCCTCTATCGCGGTCTTGAACGTTGTCCAGTCGATATTACGGGTGAGGTCGTACGCGACGTTAACGGATTCCGACGGATTGAACCCACTGGCAATCGAAATTTTGATCGGCAAGTGATCACTACCGTGGGGATCTTGGATCACATTCCACGTGCAATCCAACGATAATGAGTTAGAGCAAAATGTGAGGTCTAATTTACTTCCATTTGAAGATGGACCAACCAGAATTTGGGCCACTAGCATTTTTCTGAAGCACCACAGTAGGCTGCTTCGGAGCCGTCAAATTTTGATCTTCGGTTTGCATACCTTGATTTTCTCTCAAGGTACACCTCTCCCAAAATCCAGCATATATAAAGTTCAGCTGTGTTCGCTGTAATTTTGGGACAGTAGTTTGCGTAGATACATCAGCAGTGGTCGGAACATACGTCAGTCGTTCCAAAATATCATGGTGTATCTTGGCGTATGTTTCGAATACTGCTAATGTTGTCTCGCATTCCTGTACCTTGGATATACCTTCTATCAGAACCGAATCTACATCGGCTCTGTTATACCTAAATGCCTAACATAAATTTTGGGAATGACCTTGAAAACCCTCCCTATCTGCTAAATTCATATTAATATCTAATTCTAAACCCTCAGAATTATAATCAAAATTATCCTTACCACAATCCGCCTTTGAGGCATCCGGAGTAGTTCCAAGACGATAATCTGGAACGTCGCTTCCAATTCCCACACCAATCAACTGTTTGCTAGTAGAAGCCTTAAACGGCCGTCGGATGTACTCTTCGACCGGCGACCTTACATCATCGTATTCATCGGTCACCGGCAATTTTCTGAGAACCTCCCAACGATCCTGCGCTTTTGGCAACTTCGGCTTTGAAGAAGCCGCCTTTATGCGCTGGTAAATTGCCGTAAGTATGCCATCAGGGTCGGTTCTCATAAAATCTGGCAAAGACACCGGTCTAACATTCCGACTGGACCGGGTCTTCCGAGCATCGCGACCGTGTTTCGCCTTGCTAGCAAACATGTTGAAAATCTGTCCAATCTTGAAAAAATAGGAAGAGCGATCAAAAAGACGTCCGCTTGGAAACTACCTCAAAAGCCTCTTGTCGATTGTTAGCAGCACCAGTGTTACTTCTCCATTGTTAAGAATTGTCATATTGAAGTTGTCACAGCGGTCATATATCATAGTAGAACGGTTGTCATCATACAGTTCCCCCCAGCCTGTACCGTGGGAATTAAAATCTCCCATAATCAACCGTGGAGCAGGAAGTACTGAACATATATCTGAAAGTTGTTTTCGATTAACAACGGCTCTAGGAGGAATATAAACAGAAGCAATACAAAGGCTCTTACCTTTAATAATAGCCTGACATGCGACAGCTTCAATACCTGTAAATTGTGGAAGATTCACTCTATAGAAGGAATGACACTTTTTGATCCCCAAAAGTACCCCTCCTCCACGCGAATCCTCACGATCCAGTCGAATAATTTTAAAATCATAAAAAGGAAGATCTATATCTGAAGAGAGCCAAGTTTCACAAAGAGCAAATGCATCACAATCATTATTGTGAACTAAAAACTTAAAAGAGTCTAATTTTGGAATAACGCTTCGGCAATTCCACTGTAGAACAGTGATCAAATCCCCGACCTCGTTTGGAAAATTATCCATCGAAGGAAATGATTGCTGCAAGGAGGGGCCACTTCAATGTCAATTGCTTCAAGAGGGTCTTCACAGAAGGAAGCATTGCCAGAACAATGCTTTTGAGAGGATCAGAAATATTGAGGTAATTGAGGATATCGTCCACAATTTTATCAAATGAGAACAACCCAGATGAAGAAGGCGCTTCTGTTCTTAAAAATGGGTCATCAGGGGTTTTGGATGTCCCCGGGAGAGGTGGAAAATCCGGGGTATAGTCAGTTCTGCGGAACCCAGGAGGAGTAGAAGTCTCTTTTTTTTTCCACCACTCCTTGATTTGGGCAAGCTGATTTGGGGTTCTTCATTGTCAACTTTCCGCGAACGGATGCGTTTTCGTTTCCGTGCAGAAAAACGGAAAGAAGTTCCCTCCTCAGCCAAGTCAGAGTCAGTCTCGTCATCTGACAAACCGGGCATGACGAGAGACCATGAGGAGTTCCCTTACAGTACACGCATTTTGGTGCAGTGACTGTGCAGGCGCCATCCTCGTGCTTCTCCCCGCATTTGGAACAGCGTGCCTTGCTGCCACAGTGGGACGCCGTATGTCCCAACTGCTTACAGTTTTGGCAGTTCATGACCCGGAGAACGAACAAGCGCACAGGTAGTCGAAGTTTTCCCAGCTCGATGTAGTGAGGAAGGGCTGAATCAGAAAAGGTCACACGGAACGAGTCTGTGGAGGTAAAACTTTTTTTACCCTCGCTGACAGATACTGAGCCCAGTTTTTGGACATCCAGTATCTTCACCGGGGGAAGCAAACGGTTCTTGAAACGGCCAACCGCCTGCTTCTCCAAGATCTCGGGGGTCAGACTCGCTTCGGTGACCACACCTTCGATCTCCACATCACGAGCTGGGATGTAAACTCTATACTCGAGCGTAAAGAGCTGGGATAGATATAGTATGGCGTACAAAGTAGTGTTTTTGTTGAGTTGTGCTGTGAAAATAAATTAATAATTTCGTGTGAAATAGTGGCGTGTGCCGCGAAAGGATTATTCCAACGCGTGCCCGTGGTGTTTTTCTAACAGGATAAGTAGAGGAAAGGTTGCCTAGCAACTAGTTTTTGTTTAATTTTGTATTTTCCCCCCGGCGCGCTATTGATTTGTATAGTGAGCTGTGGCGGTAAAATTTTATTTTGTGTTCTCCTCCCCTGTATATGTCTGCTGCTAACAGTGTTAGCGTTTAATTTGGTAGAATGGATGTGTGTAATGTATGCGAGCAGTCTATTGCTATGAGTGGGCTCCCAGTTACGTGTGTAGGTCCGTGCAATGGAACGTTCCATTTCGCTTGTGCGGCACTCACTAAGACTGCGGCCAGGCTTATAGCAGATAATGCAAATATTCTGTTCAAGTGTGATAGTTGTCTATCAGATCAGAGTTGTGACGAGCAGAATGATCTGATCTCGCGCGTCAAAAGGATAGAGGAAGAGATGAAGAAGGTTTTTCAACTCTCGGACTCGATCACTGGCATGCGAGATCACATTGCTGCTCAGGTGGACATCGCGGTTAAAAGCGGGATGGAAGATATTAGAATAAATGTAAATGGTCTTGAAAATTTGATTTGTGAGAAATTGGATAATATGAAAAGTTCATTTTTTAAAATTGATGCGGAAAACCAATTAGCTGTAAAGAATGATCCGTGCAGTTCATCTAGGACGATTCAGTCGGAATCGGACAAAAATACCAGACGCAAAAAACGTAAATTAGTAATTAGTAATAGTGATCATGATGATGATGTTGTTTTTCAAGAAAATGCGAGTTTTGCGGATGTTGTAAAAAGACATAGTCGTATTAGTCAAAGTAAAACTAATAGTAACAGTAATAGTAAAAGTAACAAACCAGAAAATCGTAAGACTCGTCCGGTCATTGTGATTAAACCGAAAGAGTCCAAACAACCTTGCGAAGATACTCGTAAGTTTTTGAAAACTCAGTTGGATCCAAAAACACACAAAATCAGTAATTTTAGGAATGGTAAATATGGCTCCATTATTGTTGAGTATGCAACAGGAGCAAACGTAAGTGATGTGAAAAATGGTATTGAAAGCAATCTGGGTGAAAAATATAGTGCTGTTGTTCCCACTTCGGTGCCAAGATTGAAAATAGTGGGCATGAGCGATCAGTTTTCCTCCGATGTCTTTATTGACTACTTAAAAAGTCAAAATGAAGACATCGCAATTAATGATGTAAAAGTAGTGAACATGTTTGAAAATCCACGCTTCACTTATAACAAGTTTAGTGTTGTAATTGAAGTCGATGTCGATACTTATAAATGTTTGTTATGTGCGAAAAAAGTAAATGTAGGGTTTGATCGGTGCTCGATAGTTCCCGCGATTAATGTGTTGAGATGCTTCAAATGTGGAGAATTTGGGCACAAGAGCATGGATTGCAAAAATTGTGATAGATGCTCTAGGTGCAGCCAACAACACAAAACGTCGGAGTGTACGTCAACTGTATTGAAATGTATTAATTGTTTGAAAATGAATAAAGAACGAAAAATGAACTTGGACGTCAACCATGCCGCATTTAGCCCGGAATGTTTGCTCTATAAAAGACTTTTTGATCAGAAGAAAAGCAGCTTGCGTTTCAATAAATAGCAGCCAAGTTCCAGGAATGTGAATCAATTCGATTTTTTATATTTGAATATTGCGGGGTTGTCAACAAACTACGTAGCATTACGTCAGATTGTTGAGGAAAAACGTCCTCTTTTAGTTTTATTATCTGAAACTCATATTGTAGAAACTGAAGCTTTTGATCAGTATAGTATTCCGGGATATATTGTTGCTGCTTGTTTATCACATTCTAGACACACTGGCGGTGTTGCTATTTATGTCAAAGAATCAGTTCAATTCAACCTTCGTACCAACGAAGTTATTGATGGCAACTGGTTCTTGGGCATTACAGTTGTACGTGGCATGAAGATGGGTAATTATGGTGTTTTGTATCATTCTCCCAGTTCTAGTGACCAGCGTTTTGTTGAAGTTTTAGAGAACTGGCTCGAGACATTCCTTGATTCTAGTAAATTAAATATATTGGCTGGTGATTTTAATATTAATTGGCGTGATAACCATAATTCGAATCATTTGAAGCGTTTAGCTGAGTTTTTTTAATTTAAAGCAAACGGTAAATGAATATACGCGTATTTCCAGGCACAGTAGAACTTTAATTGACCACGTTTATTCCAATTTTGATTCCATTTGTTCAGTTACGGATACTGATTTGAAAATAACCGATCATGAGACTTTAGTGATTAATGTCTTAGACCATGTTAACGATAACGATAATTTTGTAAAATTGAAGTGCTGGAGGAAATATTCGAAGCAAGCTGTTTCAAATCTTGTTGAGAGAAGCCTGGATTTTCCATTCGCGGCCGGTAACTTAGATGAATCTACAGCTGTTCTTAATAACGCTTTGAAAACGTGTACCAATCAACTAGTTGAGCAAAAGTTTGTTTCTTTGAAAAACTCGAACAGCTGGTACAATTTGGATCTTTTGCGTCTTAAACGGAAAAGGGACAAATGGTACAAAAAGTTTTGTAGATCTAATAATGACAATCATTGGACTAGGTACACAATCGCGCGTAATAAGTATTCACAATCGATAAAGAAAACTCATTGTGAATATGTTCAAAGGAAGATTGATCAGCATCAAAACAACAGCAAAGAGTTATGGAAAATGTTGAAATCTTTATTAAAACCTAGTAATTGCAAACCGCGGTCCATAACTTTTAATGGCACATTAGAACAGTCAGAACAAGTAATTGCATCTAAGTTTAATGATTATTTCGTAGACAGTGTTTCATTGATTAATCAATCTATTGAATTGGTCGATGAACCTGACGAAATAAAACAGCCAGTTAATAGTAGTTGCAGATTTGAAGTTTTTCACCCAATTACATTAGATGAACTTAGAGTTATTTGTTTTTCATTAGGAAAATCAGCTGGAGTAGATAATGTTAATGCTAGAGTTATTCAAGATTGCTTTCATGTCATTGGCCACATCTTTCTGGACCTTATTAATGAATCATTGCAGAATGGACATGTGCCACAAATTTGGAAGGAATCCTTAGTGATTCCTATTCAAAAAGTTGCTGGAACGATTAAAGCCGAAGAGTTTCGTCCCATCAACATGTTGCACACATTAGAGAAAATCTTAGAACTTGTTGTTAAAGGCCAGCTGTTGGAGTATTTGAATAGCAACTCTTTGTTGATACCAGAACAATCGGGATATCGGGAAGGTCATTCTTGTGAAACTGCATTGAATTTGGTGTTAGCAAAGTGGAAAGACAACTTGGAGCGTAAAGATACGATTGTTGCTGTTTTTTTGGATCTGAAACGCGCTTTTGAAACAATTTCTAGGCCCTTACTGTTAAGTACAATCAAGCGCTTTGGAATTACGAGTACTGCATATAAATGGTTTGAAAGCTATTTGTCTGACAGAACTCAACGGACTGTTTTTAATGATTCTGTTTCCAGTCCCGTGGGGAACAACCTTGGAGTGCCCCAGGGAAGTGTATTAGGGCCCCTTTTATTTATTATGTATATTAATGACTTGCGACGTGTTTTACGGTTTTGCGACATTAACCTTTTTGCAGATGATACTGTGTTATTCATTGCAGCTAAAGATTTAGAAGTTGCCGTCTCACACTTGAATGAAGATTTGCAGTATCTAAGTAGATGGTTGAAGTGTAAGCAGTTAAAATTGAATACAAGTAAAACTAAATTTATGGTAATTTCGCGGAATCGATTAAATGAGAACGTCTCTGTTGTAATTGATGATGAGACTATTGATCGCGTTCAGGAGATTAAATATCTTGGCGTGATTATTGATGACAAACTTAAGTTCAACTCTCACATTGACAATGTCATCAAGAAAATTGCCAAGAAGTATGGAATTCTATGTCGATTGAAAAACGATTTAACTATTGCCAGTAAAATACAGCTATACAAATCAATCATCTCTCCTCATCTAGACTTTTGCCCATCCATTTTATTTCTGTCTAATGCAACACAAATATCGAGATTACAGCGCTTGCAGAATAAAATAATGCGTTTGATTTTGAGATGTAATAGATTCACTTCCTCAACTTTGATGCTAGACGCCTTACAATGGTTGTCGGTGAAGCAAAGAATTGTATATTTGACTATGGTGTTCATTTTTAAAGTAGTTAACGGTTTGCTGCCTCGATATTTGTGTGATCGAATTGAAAGAGGAAGTGACTTTCATAGATATAATATTAGAAACGCGGATGAAATAAGAACACCACATTTCTTGACTTGTGCTTCACAGAATTCATTATTTTTTAAAGGAATAAATGTTTTCAATTCGATGCCTAGACACATTAAACGTTCAACAACATTAGCAGAATTTAAGAGACATTGCATTTCACACGTTAAAACTGTCTTTTGAACGGTTATCCAGTGATTTTTTTTTTTATGAATTGACAAATTATGTATCTTGACGAAGTTATTTTTAACGGATTACTTTGTATGGATAGCTGTTATAACAACTTTTTAATAATTATTGTAGCACTGCAAAAACTATTTTGTTCGCCACGATGGTGATGATGGATTTTTGATATATGATTTAATAGTAGTAGTAAAAAAAAAATAGTAGTCTACAAAGGTTTGAGCCTCGCGCGCGTTTTACGGATATAGAGGACTGAATTTAACATTTGATAAAAAAAAAATGCAATTTTGAAGCTTATTTGGAAGATACCTTGAGTTAGTAGTAAGTTTTCTGGCAAATGTTGGGGGTCCGTGAGCATTCCTGACATTGCTGAAAATTATGATAGCATCAGATTGCGGGGTTACTAGTGTAATAGGATGCTTTGTTGATTGTTCATTAACTCTTGATTGCTTGTAATACTTATGAATATTTTAGGTGGACAAAAAGGCGAACTAAGAGGTGGACGCCTGAGCTTTTCAACATTTATATCGCTGTGAAGCAACTGTAAACTCTAGAGGGAATTTATATCTGTAACTGAAACCAGTTCGATTTTGTTTGCCAACCTGGTTAAAATGTCATATTTAATTATCTTAAAGATAAATCGTCCAGCTCAAACCTTTGTAGGGGTAAGAGGTGGGACCATCATCAAAAAAAAAGACAGCAATCTCATTAGCCTGTTTCAGGTTAGAGACGGACACACGAAGTTTATTGTGCCTAACCTTCGTGATTTCGGTCACGGCCGAGAATCGCTTCGTCAAATCATTTGAGATTTGCACAACGTTCAAAGGTTTGTTTTTGGGCTGAAAGTAGACAACCCATGGGCCAGTCGAGTCATCTGGATAGGCTCGCGATCGGGGGTTTTTCTGAGCCTGACCTTTGCCAGACTGAGACGACGAACCAGGGAAGGCATCATCTGTCTTCTGAGAAGACGTACGTTTTCGACCCTTCTTGCCATCGCTTGGCAAAGAAGTGTCATCTTCCGACAAAACGTCCATTTCGTCTTCCGACAAAATGTCCATTTTGCCGTACTAGTGGGAGCGCAAAACGCTCTACCACTGAAACGATAATCACTCGGACACAACACATGAAAAAAAAAGTACAAACACAGAACACAAACTTAAAATTTAACTGATGGGTGAAAGAAAGAAACAAGAACAAAAACTTATCTAATTATCCTATACTACTACCACCGAGCGTTTAAACAGCAGCAGCGGAACGACGCGCAGCGTGGATGATCTTCGATCAGCGTGTGCGAGCGGTCTTCGTTGGTGTGTGCTTATGTGAGGGTCGGCACACAGCTGAACACACGATGATAGATGAGCGGTGTAAATGCGGAGGCAGATGCTGACACTCGATGACGATGATCCGTGTGCAGGTATGCGTTACCACGCACCGATGCACAGTGGGGAAAAATCGACCCAAAATCGCACATAATTAGGCGGCGCACGGTAGGAGTTCTGCGAAATAGCCTATCTTATGTGAAAAAAATCGGAGAATCGATTGGTGATGGTCCCGTTTAGGGTTGACTTCGAGAAGTGGTCCGTTTTGCCCAATTTACCCCTAATATTGGAAGAAAAATATAATTATCATTCAGAAATTGAGCTTGGTGCGCTTAGATTGAACCAATGTAAACTTTATCCTTGTAAAAAGAGCTGGGGAGTTGAATGGAGCAACTTTTACTTTGATCAGACGTCAGGAAGTGATCCATTTTACCCGATTTCCCCTCGGCCTATAAAAACAAGATTAAACACACGGAAAGCAGAATTTGACGGACAAAATATTGAATTTTATGCACTTTACTATTGTACAATTATCCAAGGAATCGAATGGTGTGAAGTTCGCCATGTGGTGACCACTGTAAAATCCCATTTTACCCTGTACTCCCCTCATACCTAAACAAACTCATGTATCATGTGGTTTTATACATTGGCTTCATTAATACGACACGCACTTGAACTGTACTTATGTAAAAATGTCCGGAGAATCAAATGGTGATGGTCCTGTCGTGGTCAGAATTCAGGAAATGGTCTATTTTGCCCGATCTCCCCTCAAATTAAAAAACCTATATAAATCAAGGGGAAATTTTAATTGGTATTATAATCAATGAACCAATATGCACTTAATCATCGTAGAATTATCAAAGGAATCGAATGGTACGAGCCCCATATTATGGTGACCTCTGCAAAACTCCATTTTACCCTATATTCCCCTCAAACTTGAACAAATTCATATATCATGTGGTTTTATAAATTGGCGTCATTAATATTACACATATTTGCACTGTACTTGTGTAAAAATGTCCGGAAAATCGAATGATAATGGTCCCATCATGGTCAGAGTTCAAAAAATGGTCTATTTTGCCCGATGTCTCCTCCAATTGTAAAACCTATATAAATCAAAAGTAAATTGAATTGGCACTATAATTTTTAAACCTATAAGCACTTAATTATCGTAGATTTACCCAAGGAATCGAATAGTGATGCCCTCTGGAAATCTCTAACCAATACACCCCTTAAACTTGAACAAACTATTTATTATAGTTTTATAGATTGGCGTCATCGATATAACGCTCACTTGTTCTGTAGTTATGTAAAAATGTCCGGAGAATGCTGTGATTACCCGACATCTTATTCCAATATTATTTAATCGGAAAATATCAGAACATTTTGTCCAAATGTGATTACTCAAACACTTCGTAACACCATCTAAAGGGATATGTTTGCTCTACAAATAAAAGCTAATAACATCATTAGAAAATTTCCTCAATAATAAAACACAGATTTAGGTCCTTTCGGACCTTTGAAAAAAAAAAATAATGTATTAAATCGAACATCGAGTACCGTAGTTCGTTTTACTCCGCATCATCGTCATCAGCATCGCTTCCATCAGAATCCATTAAATTGCCGTCGGCAAAATCATCGGTTGCTTTAGTGTTGGTATAATAAAATGCCAGCTGCTTAGAGAAATCCTCCTCGGCAGTTCGATTTCTGGTTGAGCATTTGGAATGTGCTTCCAGATGTGACATCTTCGGATCCGACCATGCCAAAGACAGCCGCATCATATCCAGAATGTTGTCTTCCGGTGAAGTTTTTCGAGCAAGAAATGGTCGCGCATGCTTATATCTCTTATGGCACCTCTCTCCAGACTGTTCATCTATAAAGCTCAAAGGGTATGGCTATTGAAAAGAAAAAATCTTGTTAAGTGTTATGAAATCATTCCAAACAAATTGCGCAGGTTTTAGATACAGTGTATCTCAAAATTGAGCGTACAGCTGTACTTAAATTTTAGAAAAACGGCTCTAAACGCACAAGTTGAAAAGATACGTCTTTAAATTTTTGGCTGCTGACTCATCATACATTTATCAATTATTAGTACAGTATTGGACATATTTGGTTGAGTTTATAAAAAGTTAGAGCCATTTAAGGAAAACGAATCTTTCTTGAAAAACCTTATTTTCTTGAAATAAAGTGAACATAACTTCTTGAAATTTTGCACATTTTTAGTAGTGATAAGGATCATTCATATGCCACTAATTTGACTAAAATTCATCCACTAGGTAAAAAGTTGAAAATCGAGCGTTTTACTAAAATAAATCTAACTTCATACAGGCTCTTCCAATAAAGTCCAGAACTATAGCGGTAAATCAAAAAACATCTGTTCAACCACCAGCAAAGATTAAAAAAAAACATCTAATCACCATGTTTCAAAAAATAGTCCATTAGGGTGTACGCTCAATTTTGAGATACACTGTATATCTTTTAAGAATGAAAGTTTACCAGTTTGTTGATGAGATCCGGTAGATGTTTGTACTTATGTACGGATGGTGGTAGTCGTTTCACGAAATCAAATTCAGTCATGATTAGTTCCTCCATTTTGTTGTAAAGCTCCTTTACTTTTTCAGCATTGAGATGCTTTGAAGAAACCGCTAAGCTGCTAATTACTCGCACATGATTGGCCAGTTCTTCCGAGATACCAAGAATTTTGGAGAACTTTACCGGATCTGCTAGAAGACGTCGCGCCATGTTGCCGTTGTTACTGCTACCGCTGCCACCAATTTTTGGTCGATTCACGCTCAACTTAAATGCATTCTCAAGTTGGTCTGCAATTTCCCGAGCTTTTTGCTTAACAATTGGATGAGCCTGACAGAAACTACTATTGGTTTGCTTTTGGGCTGAAACCCGAATCATCCACTCAACTGTATTAAGTCTCGCATGGAACAGAGATGGCCCAATACGAGAATCAGCAGATACACAAAGAGGACAAGCATGAGTATTCCGGTTCATTACTATGGCATTAGCTGCCTTACCGTCCACCATCGCAAAAATAGCTGATACGGTTATACGTAAGGTAACGCCCTGTTTACTGACCACATCGATGGGATTACTATTTATCTCATCCACTTCAGCGTAGAAATGTTCAAAGATGTCACGAGTCACGTCATCAGTTTCCTTCTGCCATCTCATCGACTTCGCCCTACAGAACGTGTCAGATTGAGGGTTTGGATTAATCCAAAAACTTTCCCCAGTTTCAACAACCAGCATCAAGGACATCGAATGTTCGGTAAGCAGAGAATCGTCCTTGCGTAAAATGTTCTGTTGATTGTAATGGCTAAAGCCCGTAGCAGAATCAACTCCAGCAGACATGTAGAGAGTACAATTAACAATGTCATTTGGAGTACTTTCCATATGGCCGGACAACTTATGCTCCACTTCAGCTATTTGTGTAATGCGAGTAACATCACAAAACACCATATCCCGTAAAGTTACCGTGCAAATAAGGTATCCATTTTGCCAGGTCGGGATTGATATACGAGGAATGATGTTGTTCCGATGCTCCACAATATCCTTCCAAGGTAAGAGCACCTTGATCCCAAAGACGCCTTTTGTGAAGTGCTCAATGCCTTCGTATTTACTTTTGCTCAATCCGAGTCTCGTTTTAAGCATCAAAGACGCTTCAGTGGATGGTTTTTCTATATTGTGGGCGGTATTGATCGATTTCAAGCACTCAGCTGCACATTGCTCACCACCTTCTCGTAGGTTGAGCAGCAACTTGGCCATAGAGTAACATGCGTTTTGGCGAGCAGCTTTTTCCGCTGATCGTAGTAATTTGTCCAAAGGTTCCTTCCTGGCCAAAATCCGACTTTGTTCATTTTTCGTTCTCTCGGAGAGGTTATTGAATAGACGACGTTTAGCACCACGGGATGTTTGCGGTGAGGAAGGTGGTGCCGGCGTTGCGTTCATAGATTGGTGTGAAGTGTGTGCGATGTTGTGTAGGTGTGAAGGCGATGCACGGCTTGACTATTATATTAATTTGCAGATACAAAATGTTAGAAATTAGATATTAATAAACATAGTATTAGTCTTATGCGTCTGTTTTTTTTTTCTTTTTCTCACTTAATTTTGTATAAAGGAGAGATGATACTCTCTCTGCGTAGTGCATATATATTAGGATGCGTCAAAACTATATGGCAGGTCAACACCCCCTGCACACCATTAATTTTTCATGTGTATTGAGGTCTTCAACAACTGTGCCAAATTTGAACGAATTTGGTTGCGTAAGATATTGATCATATCTTGGATTTAGATTAAGTAAACTATGCAGAACAACTTCGTTGAAGACCGCAAACCAATTGGACTTCTTTGCCAAAAGTTGTTCATCATTACTGGAATGCCTGTATCAAAATTAAATTAATTGATTGTCTGTCAACTGCATGGAAAACGTCGTTCCAATCGAGAAGAAGACCTGTCAAATGAGATGTCGTCACTCTAAATACAGGGCTCTAACCATTATTTGTCTTATTTGTCTGTTTTTATCTAACCAATAACTTTAAACGTATATTACGTTGGTAGGTATATGCGACGCATTTGGCCACATGTAAAAACGATCTACACCAAATTTTTTGCTGAGAAAATGTCCTACAAGCTTTCCAACTTTCTATCAGATCATAGATGTATAGAAAAATGGTTTCCGGTCCGTTTGATATAGTGTCTTTGGTAGAAGGCAATGAATAAAAAGTTTAATTTTTTCACAAACTTCAAATGGTTTGTGCTCAGTCAGTTCCCAACAAACATTGAATGTTTAATAAGAGCTTATTCAGGAAAAAATAAGCTTCTTCAGCTAAAAAAATGCTGACATAGCTGTTAATCAACTCAAATTGTTTGTTCGGTTTTTAGCCAAACGAATTCAAATTTTAAGAAACTACTCAGGACCCGATATGGAACCGTTTAAGTACTGTGGATCAAAGGTTTTAAATTATTCATCAGTCTACATATATACCTCTCCATAACTTTAATACCCCTGCATAACTATGCATATATAAAGGTAGACCAAATTAGGGGTTTACCCTCCAACTGATAGTCAAGGGTGTTACAAGAAATCTTTGTATGGCAGCAACTCTAAAAAATATGTATATATATATAAATGGTAAAATGCTTGCAAAAGAAGAGCGAAAAACCTAAAATAAGAAGATGCACAATACTGGTTCCTAGGGATTAAATCTGTCCTTTTTTTCTAAATAAATGTTTTAGTTGCATGGGAATTTGAATAAGAATAATAGTAATCGCCATTTAGAATTAACAAGTGCCTTGTGTAGTAGCACTGAACCCACAATTAAGTTCTGAATATGTACATTGCTACTCACCAAGTAAACTGTATCCAGCCATGTTTTCTGAGTAGAAAAGAATTTGGTCTGTCCGTGCACTTTCCTCCAACGTCGAAGAAATCCACGGACCCAATTATCAACGTCTCGTCGAACCAACTGTTCACTTTCACCGGAAGTTGCTACAAAGAGCTGAATGAGCCGAGCTTTGCTACGATCTGAGTTTAAAAATATTTTCACAATATCACGATTTGTTAACATATTTGAAACAAAATTCAAATAAAAATACTTCAATTCAAACTGCCTTAAAACGCTTTGTTTTGTTTTCTTTTGTTGATGCTACCGGATGTCATGGTTTCGGAGTATAAAACCCTATAATTGTCAAATCCTTAAAGCGAATTTGTCTGGTTTGTTACATTTAAATTGATCGTTTGTTTTAAGCCCCCCTTAGCTCAGTCGGTAAAGACACAGCTGCAATGCAAGACCATGCTGGGGGGCTGGGTTTGAATACCGGCCAGCATTTTTACATAACTATAGTGCTAGCAAGTGTAATATTGATTACACCAATCCATAAAACCACATGGTATATGAATTTGTTCAAGCTTAAGGGTAGTATAGGTTAAAATGTGGTTTTTCAGAGGTCACCATTATTAAGACAGGGCTCTAACCATTCGATTCCTTGAATAATTCTACAATAATTAAGTGCTTATAGGTTTACAAATTGTAGTGTCAATTTTATCTTACACTTGATTTATATAGGATTTTAAATTGGAGTGGAGATCGGGCAAAATATACCATTTCCTGAAGTTTGATCACGAAGGGACCATCACCATTCGATTTTTCGGACATGTTTACAAAATTCCAAAACAAGTCAGTGTAATATTTATGATGCTAATCTTTAAAACCACATGATATATGAGTTGTTTAAGTATGAGGGGAGTGTAGGGTGAAATGGGGTTTTGCAAAAGTTACCATAAGACAGGGCTCGCACCATTCGATTCCTTGGGTAATTCTACGGTAATTAAGTGCTTATAGGTTTAAAAATTATAGTGTCCATTCAATTTACTTTTGATTTATATAGGATTTACAATTGGAGGAGACATAGGGCAAAATAGACCATTTTCTGAACTCTGACCATGATGGGACCATTATCATTCGATTTTCCGGACATTTTTACACAAGTACAGTGCAAATATGTGTAATATTAATGAGGCCAATTTATAAAACCACATGATATATGAATTTGTTCAAGTTTGAGGGGAATATAGGGTAAAATGGAGTTTTGCAGAGGTCACCATAATATGGGGCTCGTACCATTCGATTCCTTTGATAATTCTACGATGATTAAGTGCATATTGGTTCATTGATTATAATACCAATTAAAATTTCCCCTTGATTTATATAGGTTTTTTAATTTGAGGGGAGATCGGGCAAAATAGACCATTTCCTGAATTCTGACCACGACAGGACCATCACCATTTGATTCTCCGGACATTTTTACATAAGTACAGTTCAAGTGCGTGTCGTATTAATGAAGCCAATGTATAAAACCACATGATACATGAGTTTGTTTAGGTATGAGGGGAGTACAGGGTAAAATGGGATTTTACAGTGGTCACCACATGGCGAACTTCACACCATTCGATTCCTTGGATAATTGTACAATAGTAAAGTGCATAAAATTCAATATTTTGTCCGTCAAATTCTGCTTTCCGTGTGTTTAATCTTGTTTTTATAGGCCGAGGGGAAATCGGGTAAAATGGATCACTTCCTGACGTCTGATCAAAGTAAAAGTAGCTCCATTCAACTCCCAAGCTCTTTTTACAAGGATAAAGTTTACATTGGTTCAATCTAAGCGCACCAAGCTCAATTTCTGGATGATAATTATATTTTTCTTCCAATATTAGGGGTAAATCGGGCAAAACGGACCACTTCCCGAAGTCAACCCTAAACGGGACTATCACCAATCGATTCTCCGATTTTTTTCACATAAGATAGGCTATTTCGCAGAACTCCTACCGTGCGCCGTCTAATTATGTGCGATTTTGGGTCGATTTTTCCCCACTGTGCGATGGTGCGCAAAATGGTTGGCAAATTGGCAATCGCAAAAACAATTTTCCTTCCGATGATGCCGAAAACACACTTTCTTCTCGGAAAAAACTCACTTTTAGTTAATTATTTAGCTGGGAACTCTAAGCGAGAAAAAACTGATAATTTAAATCAAGTGAATAGCGAGAAAACTTCCAAAACAGCGGAGCGCGCACTAAGTCGACCGTACTTCTTGCTAGGACGCAGTGGAGTGATGGGTTTCCTCCCTAAATATTCTACTTATTTTACTGTTGAGCTTTGTTTCAATTTAGTTATTTTACCGCACGTATCAATCATTTCAAGATTTCGCGACCGTACCGAACAAATTCTATACTACAGAAGCTCAAAAAACTTTTGGTGAGCTCTACCGAATTGCGAATCACTTCTGAGTAAGCTCCGTAGACGTAGGCACGTTGATTCCGACAGCCGCGAAAAGTTAAACATGCATCAATACCACATAAGGAAAGATCGATTTTACGTATGGTTTAGTTCATAGATTAACATTGACTGCTGTTTAAAAATGTTAGTACTTGAACACTAAGAAATAAGTTAACTCAAATGCTTTAACCGCATAAATAAGAGATTTCGCGTATTGAGAGAATAATATAGTAATCGAGTACAGCAAACTCAGGGGAACACAAATCCTCCAAAAGTTTAAAAGTTATTAATTGTCACATACCTCTACTTTTACTTATTTCCTAAACTATTCCTCCCCTTGTTAATCTGCTTAATGCTATTGGTCTGCCTGCGTTTTCTTTTTAAAGTTCAAGACTAAATAAGAAGATTTATTCTCCAACTTTAAAGGTTGGTTGCCTCCCTAAGCGGACCCCCCGCATCCTAATTCTTTTGTTCATCTACTTAATGCCATTAGACTTTCTGAAGTTTCTTATTTAAGTTCATTTGATGATTATGATATCTCATTAGTGTAATTTAATAAATTATTAAAGGCTCTAATGCACCTAATCAATCTAACCCATGCTTTATTAAGTACCTGCACTTGTGCTTGTAATCTAAAATTAAACGTGTTTCAAATACTTTTGATTTATGCCTATACCTATTTATTATATCTTAGTTCGACCCAGGTAACATGTGACTAAAATGCTTCATTGACACACCACTGCGTCCTAGCAAGAAGTACGGTCGGCTTGTTTCGCGCTCCGTTAATTTGGAAGTTTTCTCGCTATTATCTGACGTAAATAATCAGTTTTTCTCGCTTAGTGATTCCTGGCATAATTCCCGATAAATTTATCAAAAAGTGAGTTTTTTTCTGAGAAGAAAGTGTGTTTTCGGCATCATCGATAATTGGTTTTGCGATTGGCAATTCGCCAATCATTTTGCGCACCATCGGTGCGTGGTCACGCATACCTGTGCACACGGATCATCGTCAACGAGTGTCAGCATCTGCCTCCACATTCAAGCCGCTCATCCATCATCGTGTGTTCAGCTGAGTGCCGAGCTTCATACAAGCACACACCAACGAAGACCGCCCGCATACGCGGATCGAAGATCATCCAAGCTGCGCATCGCTCCGCTGCTGCTGTGTAAACGCTCGGTGATAGTAGTATAGGATTATCAGATAAGTTTTTGTTTCTTGTTTCTTTCTTTCTCCCATCTGTTAAATTTTAAGTTTGTGTTTCTGTGTTAGTATTTTTTTTTCTTCGTGTATTGTGTCCGAGTAATTTTGATTATCGTTGCAGTGGTAGAGCGTTTTTCGCTCCCACTAGTACGGCAAAATGGACATTTTGTCGGAAGACGAAATGGACGTTTTGTCGGAAGATGACACCACTTTGCCACGCGATAGCAAGAAGGGTCGAAAACGTCTGTCATTCAAGAAATCAGATGATGCCATCCCTGCTTCGTCATCTCAGTCTGGTAATGGACAGGGACAGATAAGCCCCCGATCGCGAGCCTACCCAGAAGACTCGACTGGCCCATGGGTTGTTTACTTTCAGCCCAAAAAGAAACCTTTGAATGTAATGCAAATTACTAATGATCTGACGAAGCGGTTCTCGGCCGTGACCGAAATCTCGAAGGTGAGGTACAATAAACTTCGCGTTGTCGTCTCTAACCTGAAACAAGCTAACGAGATTGCTGCCTCCCAGCTCTTTACACTCGAGTATAGAGTGTACATCCCAGCTCGTAATGTGGAGATCGAAGGTGTGGTCACCGAAGCGAGTCTGACCCCCGAGATCTTGGCGAAGCAAGCGGTTGGCCGTTTCAAGAACCCCTTGCTTCCCACGGTTGAGATACTGGAAGTCCAGAAGCTGAACTCAGTATCTTTCAGCGAGGGTAAAAAGAGCTTTACCCCCACAGACTCGTTTCGGGTGACCTTTTCTGGTTCAGCCCTTCCTCACTACATCGAGTTGGGAAAACTTCGGCTACCTGTGCGTTTGTTTGTTCCTCGGGTCATCAACTGCCAAAACTGCAAACAGTTGGGACACACGGCCTCTCACTGTGGCAGCAAGGCACGCTGTTCCAAATGCGGGGAGAAGCACGAGGATGGCGCCTGCACAGTCACTGCATCAAAATGCGTGTACTGTAAGGGAACTCCTCATGGTCTCTCGTCGTGCCCGGCGTACAAACAACGCGGGGAGAAACTAGAACGCTCTCTTAAGGAGCGTTCCAGGCAGTCTTTTGCAGCCATGCTAAAAACAGCCACACCATCAACCAACGACAAAAATCCCTTTGCTGTTTTGTCTGATGACGAGTCTGACTCTGACTTGGCTGAGGAGGGAGTTTCTTTCAGTTTTCCGGAAGGTTCTGCACGGAAACGAAAACGCATCCGTTCGCGGAAAGTTGCAGATAAGGAACCCCAAATCAGCTTGCCCAAATCAAGGAGTGATGGAAAAAAGGAAGTTTCAACTCCTCCTGGTTTCCGCAGAACTGACTATAACCAGAATTTTCCATCTCTCCCGGGGACATCAAAAACCCCTGATGGCCCATTTTTAAGAACAGAAGCCCCTTCTTCATCCGGGTTGTTCTCATTTGATAACATTGTGGACGATATTTTCAAGTACCTCAATATTTCTGATCCTCTCAAAAGCATTGTTCTGGCAATGCTTCCTTCTGTGAAGACCCTCTTGAAGCAATTGACATTGAAGTGGCCCCTCATTGCAGCAATCATTTCCTTCGATGGATAATTTTCCAAACGAGGTCGGGGATTTGATCACTATTCTACAGTGGAATTGTCGAAGTCTTATTCCTAAATTAGACTCTTTTAAGTTTTTAGTTCACAATAATGATTGTGATGAATTTACTCTTTGTGAAACTTGGCTCTCTTCAGATATCGATCTTCCTTTTTATGATTTTAACATTATTCGACTGGATCGTGAGGATTCGCGTGGAGGAGGGGTACTTTTGGGGATCAAAAAGTGCCATTCTTTCTATAGAGTGAATCTTCCACAATTTCCAGGTATTGAAGTTGTCGCATGTCAGGCTATTATTAAAGGTAAGAGCCTTTGTATTGCTTCTGTTTATATTCCTCCTAGAGCCGTTGTTAATCGAAAACAACTTTCAGATATCTGTTCGGTACTTCCTGCTCCACGGTTGATTATGGGAGATTTTAATTCCCACGGTACAGGCTGGGGGGAACTGTATGATGACAACCGTTCTACTTTGATATATGACCTCTGCGACAGCTTTAATATGACTATTCTTAACAATGGAGAAGTAACACGTTTGGCTGGCCCATCCTCGAATGGAAGCAGATTAGACCTCACACTTTGCTCTAACTCATTATCGTTGGATTGCACGTGGAATGTGATCCAAGATCCCCACGGTAGTGATCACTTGCCGATCAAAGTTTCAGTTGCCAGTGGGTTCAATCCGTCGGAACCCGTTAACGTCGCGTACGATCTTACCCGTGATATCGATTGGACAAAGTTCAAAAATGTGATAGAAGATGCCCTAACGTCGGTAGAAGGGCTTCCACCGTTGAAGGAATATAACTTCCTCTCCAATCTGATCTCAAACTCGGCCGGTTCCAGGAACGTCTTTCCGTAGGAAACCTCCTTCCCCTTGGTGGGACCAGCAATGCACTGAGGTTTATCGTAAAAAGTCCGACGCGTTTAAGCTTTTCCGGAAACGTGGAACACCCGTACATTTCGAAGCGTACTCGGCTCTTGAACGCGAACTCAAGAGCCTCATCAAAGCCAAGAAACGCGGATACTGGCGGCAATTCGTGGACGGTTTATCGCGCGAAACGTCGATGAATGCGCTTTGGAACACGGCGCGAAGGATGCGTAACCGGTCTTCAAACAACGAGAGCGAGGAGTACTCGGATAGTTGGATTCTCAAGTTCGCGCGAAAAGTATGTCCTGATTCTGTGCCGGCACAGATGATTCCTCGCGAAACGACGAATTCGGTAGACGAGATCAGCCAGCCTTTTTCAATGCTGGAGCTCTCACTCGCGCTCCTTTCGTTTGGCAATTCGGCTCCGGGGGCTGATAGAATCAAGTTCAACTTGTTGAAGAACCTCCCAGACGTCGCTAAGAGGCGCATGTTGAACTTGTTTGGTCAGTTTCTGGAGCTAAATATTGTTCCGGATGATTGGAGGCGGGTGAGAGTTATAGCCATTAAAAAGCCTGGAAAACCCGCGTCAGATCACAACTCGTATCGTCCCATTGCGATGTTATCGTGTATTCGAAAATTGTTGGAGAAAATGATCCTTTTTCGCCTGGACAAATGGGTTGAGTTGAACCACCTACTCTCAGATACTCAATTTGGTTTCCGTAGGGGCAAGGGAACGAACGACTGTCTCGCGTTGCTTTCCACAGAAATTCAGTTGGCTTTTGCTAAAAAAGAGCAAATGGCTTCTGTCTTCTTGGATATTAAGGGGGCTTTTGATTCAGTATCCGTTGAAGTCCTTTCAGACAAACTCCACGCTTGTGGCCTTTCTCCATTAATTAATAACTTTTTGTACAATTTGCTGTCAGAGAAACATATGAGCTTTTCTCATGGAAACTCTACAGCTTCACGATTTAGCTACATGGGTCTCCCCCAGGGCTCATGTTTAAGCCCCCTTCTGTATAATTTCTACGTCAGAGAAATTGACAATTGTCTAAGGGACAACTGCACGTTGAGACAACTTGCAGATGACGGAGTAGTGTCTATGACAGGACCCAGAGAGGCCGACCTGCAAGGACCCTTACAGGATACCTTAGACAATTTGTCTACTTGGGCTATCCAGCTAGGTATCGAATTCTCCACGGAGAAAACTGAGTTGGTCGTTTTTTCTAGGAAGCATAGCCCAGCACAACCGAAGCTTCAACTTTTGGGTAAGCCGATCACTCATTCCATGTCTTTCAAATATCTTGGGGTCTGGTTCGATTCAAAATGCACCTGGAGATCCCACATTGAGTGTCTGAAGCGGAAATGCCAACAAAGGATCAATTTTCTCCGAACAATTACCGGAACGTGGTGGGGAGCCCATCCGCAAGATCTTCTAACGTTGTACCGTACAACGATTTTATCGGTTTTAGAGTACGGTAGTTTTTGCTTCCAGTCGGCGGCTAAAACGCACATCATCAAACTGGAACGGATCCAGTATCGCTGTCTTCGTATTGCATTAGGATGCATGCACTCGACTCATACGATGAGTCTCGAAGTGTTAGCGGGCATGTTGCCACTCTCTGATCGGTTTTCGGAATTATCCCTCAGGCTCCTCACCCGTTGTGAAATTATGAACCCACTGGTGATTGCAAACTTTGAGAAGCTTCTTGAGCTAAACCCTCAAACTCGTTTTATGTCATTGTACTACGTGTACATAACACAGGATGTCAGCCCTTCGCAGCATAATCCCTATCGTGTTTGCTTCTCCGACTTCGACAATTCTGTTCATTTTGATTTATCGATGACGCAAGAGATTCGCGGAATCCCAGAGCATCATCGTTCCATGATTGCTCCGTCAATTTTCGCTGCAAAGTTTGGCCAAGTTGATTCCGCAAGATCGTTCTTCACAGATGGATCACTAATAGAGGCGTCCGCTGGTTTTGGTATTTATAACGAATTTCATAGCGCCTCTCGAATGCTTCATGCTCCTTGTTCCGTATATGTTGCTGAACTGGCGGCAATACATTATACGCTAGAAACGATCGCCTCACTTGCACCAGATCATTATTTTATTTTTACGGATAGTCTCAGTTCTGTCGAGGCTATTCGCTCCATGAGGCCGGTAAAGCACTCCTCGTATTTTCTCATGAAAATACGAGAGCTTCTAAGTGCTTTATCTTTAAGATCTTTTGTCATCACCTTTGCATGGGTCCCATCTCATTGCTCGATTCCGGGCAATGAGAAGGCGGACTCGCTTGCAAAGGTGGGTGCTATGGAAGGCGATATTTACAATCGACAAATCGCCTACGACGAATTTTTCTTCATTTATCGTCAACAGTCACTCGCCAGCTGGCAAAATAAATGGAGTGAAGGGAGTTTGGGACGATGGTTATATTCAATCATCCCTAAGGTGTCGAAGTGTCCTTGGTTCAAGGGGTTGGATGTGGGTCGAGACTTCATTCGTATGATGTCTCGCCTCATGTCCAATCACTACTCGTTAAACGCTCACTTGTTCCGTGTTGAGCTGGGGGACAGTAATCTCTGTGAATGTGGACAAGGGTACCAGGACGCAGATCACATTATTTGGTCATGTGCTGAGCACCGTGGAGTCAGATCCGAGTTGTACGATTCCCTTCGGGCTCGAGGTAGACAACCTAATGTTCCAGTTCGGGATATTTTGGCTAGACGCGATCTGGAGTTTATGCAACTCATATATGTTTTCTTGAAGAATATTAACCATAGATTGTAAGTTTGATTAACCTTGTGTTTAGTTTGTGTTTTGTATGTGTGTGTGTATTTTTTTTTTGTAAATTTGTTTCTGTAATAATTGTATTATTACAGAGTTGATATAACGTCGATAAGATTAAGTATATGTTTTAGAAATAGTGAAATTTTAGAATCATATTCCAAATCTCCTTTTCCCTCTCCCGATCCAAACAATTGTCATCCAATAACCTCGAGAAGACCGCGAGTAATCGGTTCCAATCCTTTAATTTTAGATTTAAGACATTCATAATGTATAAAGAAAATGATAACTTGGCTCTGTAAAGTTTATTCGATTGAGCCTGTACAAATAAAGTAATTAAGAAAAAAAAAATACTTTTGATTTATGCCTATACCTATTTATTATATCTTAGTTCGACCCAGGTAACATGTGACTAAAATGCTTCATTTTGAAGTTAGTCTCCTAGCTGATTTTTAAATTATATAGGGTATATGTTCCAACTATGCTCACACGCTTCCACTATGTCGCACCACAAAAATACGTATGGGTATGTCACAATAGTAGCACGCCACAGTGGAAATCCCGAGCCATAGTTCAAACATTTATCCCAAATCAAAATGGAGCACATATAAGATTAGTTACAATAAATGATGTTTAACATTGTTTCCTGAGTAATACTTCAATGAAAACAACAATGAAAGTTTGTCACGCAAATAGAAAGAGCACCGTCAGGCACTTTCTGAAATATTTCAATAGTATAATTCCCTTGTAAACCCAAACAAATCTATCTGCGTAAAAATAAATAAAATAAGAGTGATTTGCGGCAAAACCCGCCAGTATCACACCCAACGTCAGTGCCTATACGTAAGCGTATTACGACGCGGCTCTCAATTAAAGGAGTAACAAGTGTGATACTATCACTGCTAGACTAGATCTTTGGTTCTCTCATGCAGTGGTTTATCAGAGAGGGGAAGCTTAGTAATCCCATTGCCTGCCCATGACGCCATTCTATCGCGTCATGAGCCAGCAGCGCCGACCACCTACCGTCTCCAACACTCCACTATAAAGCATGAAATTAAGCCCGCCCACCAACAGCAAGGTGCAAAAACTAGCCAAGGGGAGGGTGCACTACAATGAAAAAAATTCAGATAATATTCAAGCTGAACATTGCATTAGGTCCTAACATTGATCGATTCTCTTCGTCGACTTTCTCTTCCGTTAATAACTTGAGCACATAACCGTAGCTTGTATTTGTCGTATTAGATGCTAGATAAAAACTTCTTTTATCGATATGTGTGCTGAAAATACCTGGGCCAAGTGGATTCAAGGAGAAAGTCGACGAAGAGAATCTTGTCAATGTTACTTAGGATCTAATGCAATATTCAGCTTGAATTGTTTCGCTTAGCTGTAGCAATGTAAAGAGAAAATCGATGAAGAGGATCGACCATTACAAGTAGGCCATATTGAACGCTCACTGCCGAATTTCAGTACCTATCACTGAAAAAACTCGACGGTACTGCTAAGAGATAAGCATTGTAAGTCCCTCCTACATGGAAAATTATGCAATCAAACGGCTTGCTATGCCTCGCCCCCATCAGCAAAAAATTTGGGATTTTATAAACTCGACAGTGAGCATGCATAAGGGCGTATAAGCGATGATCGATTCTCTTCATCGATTTCCTCTTTGCATTGCTACAGATAAGCGAAACAATTTTCAAGAATTTGTTCAATGCAGAGTTGTAACAGGTTGTATTGGCTATCAAAAGCGACAGCAAACGCACCGAGAAACGTTAATTCGAGCGAGTTATTAACAAAAGAGAAAATCGACGAAGAGAATCGATCGTCGCGTTTACGCCCTTATGAATGCTCACTGTCGAACTGTTCTATGGCATAATTTTCCAAGTTGGATGTGTCGTGAACGGACCGAGGTTTCCAGCCTCGGCCACGGTTACACGAATTAGCGATGCAGCTCCCACGGGTGCGGCTGCTTCTATTGCTGCTGCTGTATTTGCTGCTGCTGCTGTTTCTGCTGCTGCTGTTTCTGTTGCTGCTGTTTCTGCTGCTGCTGGTGGTCCGTCACCTCTACAATACGTTACAAGAATGACTTCAACGAGCTTAGGTAGGGAAGAGCGCTACGTCCATTTCCGTTCTATCGAGCAGAAATCATCAATGATATCAATGATTTCACCATGCGCAAAACAATAATACGTTTGTTCCGATCCGTTAGTTCATAGGCCACAAAATAAAGCCTATTACAGCGCATTGTATGAATATTTACACTCATTGTTCTCAAAACAAAAGAAGCGCTCCACTAGCGAATCCACTTTTTCTACGTTTATCTGTAAGAAGAAGAAAATCTAATGGCGTTTCAATGCGTTAGGACGGAATTGAAACTCGTAGGACGAATTTAGAATCAAGAAGCAGTGTTAGATTTTTAATATATAATATCTCAACATTGAATGACTCTTTATCCAATCCAACGGTACGTATGGAAAGGTGTATAAATTTAGAAGTTATCTTTGATGAAAACATTCAATGTTTTGTTCAAACCCTTTCAAAAAAGAGAGGTAAAGTGCGGGATGCGCTTAGTAGGACGGAAATTAGATCAAAAACCCTACCGTAAAACGGGGTAACATTGATAATTTTTTAAAGTTTATTCTAATAATTTTTTGTTGCAATGAATATTTTTTAAATTTTATATTTTTAAAACAAGTACTGAGGATCGAGGAGTAAATTCGATAATTATTTGTTTAACGGAAATTAAAGCATTTGCCATATTTTTAAGGTTGTGTTACCGAACATCAGTATTTTGATTTGGGGTTACTTTGATAATGCTCGATGAATATAGAAAAAAAAATCGTGAAACTCAAACTTTTCAGTTCTGTAAATATGAAACTTTGAATGAGTATATAATCAGAAAACAACATAGTCAATAAGAATACATCATTGAATTTGTGATGGCCATATCGGAAATACATTTCATAAATGATGGTTTGAGTGCTTTTTCAAACAGGCGAAAAATACGCAAATGGTTTTTTTTTATATTTTTGTAAAATATTTAACTCATACAATATAAAAACTATATACGATATCAACGGAAATACACTAAGCTGCAATTCGGAGCCAATATTTCTAATTTAGAAAAAGCGCAGCGAGTTAATTTAATCTTTATAATATACTATCAAAGTTACCCGCATTATCAAAGATACCCCGTTTTACGATACTTCATATTTATACCTGCTAACCTATCAAAATTATCTAACCAATGAGATTCCGTTTACATACGGACTATCACTACTCATTATTTATTCAACACTAACTCTATCTACTACAGGATGGACTTTCATAGCTAATCTAAAAGCATAAATAGAGGTATCGTCTGATAATTTCAGTGCTTGGTACAGGAGTCTGTAATGTGTGTAGGGAAATCCTCTTTTTTTTTTCACCACAGATTTTTTTTTTAAAACCATATTTAGTATTTTTGTTTAATCACTAGATTAAAGATGTACCGAGAATTGAATTGAGGGATTTCAAGCTAAAATGTTCCGATCGCGAGATATTGACGATCAATACCGAAATTTCGCCTAAATTTCCAACCCGTTTTGTGTGGTGTGTGCTGCTGATTTCCACTGTTACCCAATGATTAGGGAACTTTGATAAATAACGTAGTAGTTGAGGGAGGAGAGGGGTTTCAGAAGTTGGGACCGGCCATGTATTAGGTGGTTTAATTGGTCAAAGAAATATAAGTAATTTATGCATGGCCCTAATTTTACTTCCAAGGCGGTGTCGTAATGGGCGAGTTAAATTTAACTCGTGGTTAAAAGTTACAGATGAGTTATCGAATAACCCTACTATACGAGCGTGGTTATTTCGGACCGACTAGAAGTTAAATTTTGGTAACCGTGGCTGAGTTTTGTTTGAAAACTGATCAATTTTCGGCATTTTCGAACATTGAAAATAACTTTCGAAATGTCACGTTTAACCACGAGTTAAATTTAACTCGGCAATTGGTACACATGGGCTCGATTATTTTTTCGAAGGTACGCTTTTGTAAATAACGCATTTAATCGTCGATTTGGCGTAACTGGTAGCTCACCCACGCATGCTAACACTACCATCAGATGGAAGAAATTTTCCCCTACCTGTTATAGTGGTGTTAGAATGTGGGCAAGCTATCAGTTATGCCAAACCGACGATAAAATGCGTTGTTTACAAAAGCTGATATGTCCTTTCGAAAAAGTAATTGAGATTTGTAGTTATCATTCAGGCAAGGAGCGCTTGCGTCATCGAGGCGACGCCGCTACCAGTCAGCCAGTGATCTCGACGGCAACGACGCGCAAAGTTCGAGGTGAAAAACTCGAACGCTGCGCGCTTGACAGGAACCGCCTTCCTACTGCTACTGCTACTGCTGCTACTTACCTGCCATTCGAAGCGAAATGAGTTGAAGCACTTTAGCAGCGCTGCTTTATAACTTTTCAGATTATCACGACTGGGTTTGGGAAGAACGTTTATTTCATGAAAACAGTGATAAAATTTTCACTTTTTATTTGTACATTTTTAACAGTTAACAGTTTTTTTTATGAAAAATTGAAAAAGCTTACGAGAGTTATTTCCTATCGATTGGCGTATTTGGATTTTAATTTCATCTATAAATGACAAAGTTATAAGCGTTCAAAACCTTACACCTTTTCATGACGGTCGCGATTTTAGGTTTACGATTTACCCCCAGTACCTTCCCGTAAGACGTAGTCTACGTCAACAAAAAAACGCGTAAAATCGGAGTTGAGCGCATACTGCAAAACAATAAGTATATATGTTACGAATGCCTTGTGAAATAAATCTTATTATTATTTACAGAATTCTACGACTCAAGAGCTAATGATCTTGTTCTGGAAACACAAGTTCACGGTGTACCTAATCCAGAAATTCAATGGTACAAGAATGAGGAAAAAATTACTTATGATGACAAATTGATGCTGAACCGTGAACCAAACGGGAAGTACCAGTTGCGCATACATAAACCTCATTTGGAGGATTGTGGTTTATATGAATGTCGCGCTAATAATAGTGATGGCCAAAGTAAAGTTAAACACGAAGTAAACTTCAACTCAAATGAGCAATTCGTTCATGCACATCGTGTTGAACACGCCGAACGATTTAAAAGGCAACACGAAGAGGAACTAGCATTTAGTTTACCCCTAAATATATCACAGGAAACATCACCACCGGTCAATGAAGACGACAGTGTCTACAGTGTGACAAACGAAGAGAATCAAGATTCTACTGCAAAGGATATAGAACAAGAAAAGGGTGATACCATAGATGCCCAATCTACTGATAAAGAAGTTGTAAAGGAACCTGAACCTCCAAAATCAAAACCGGTCTACAAACCTAAAATAATGCCCAGGCGAAGGTTTGATGATGGTCCATCAGAACCATTCATCATAAGGGATTCTAAAAAGAAGCTTACATGGGAAACTAAACTTAAAAACCTTCCTGCACAAGAAGGCGGAACCCTTAAACTTGTATGCATTGTTGCTGGGCCGCAACCTCAATACAAGTGGATGAAAAATGGAAAACCATTAGTATGGAGTAAGGATTTAGTAAATGCAACTAAAGCCGAGTTTGGTTGCATCAAAATCAACCATGTGACTTTATCAGACGCAGGAGAATACACGGCGCAAGCTAAGAACGCAGACAGTGAAATAGAGTGTTCTTGTAAAGTTACTGTATTTTCAAGCACCAAAGAAGTACAAACTAAACCTACATTTACAAGAATAACAGGTGAGTTTTAATGCTTTTGTCGGAAGATTGGTAGTAAATAATGATAAAACGCGCATACATTTAATTAGCCTGTGATGGAATCATCCTGCATGTATTTTATTTGCATGTGAGCTTCGTGATGATCATGCGGTTAGCGGCGTCATCCGTCGTTAAGGCGTATTGTGAGTGCCACGAAGTGATGGTTCGATTTTTGTCTAGACTGGGTGTTGTGTTTTGTGTGTTGTCTAGTGTTAAGTGGTCGTCTGTGCAATTGATTTTTTTTCATTCTGCCTGTACTGTATCTACATACGCATTAAGCATGGCTTTGATCATTAAGTTTATTAAAGTGCTATACATATATGTATACAGCTCGAGAATGTGTCTATGGATGCCAATGTTATACTTTGCTTATTTTTTCCTTGATTTGTTTTCCGTCGATCTTGTCTTCAATTGGTTAACAATTAATTTAATCATTAATCTTAATCATTGATGATAAATGTCTTAAGAGTTATGCTAAATGCTAATGATTAACCATTAATCATCAATGATTTATTAATTTTTACCGCCCTCTAATATTTTATTGTATTTTCATTGCATAGACTACTATGACATTCGAGTGAACGATCTTATACTAGAAGTCCACGTTCGAGGAACTCCCACTCCTACTTTGTTATGGGAAAGAGACGGAAGAGAGTTCAAGAATGGAATTGATAAAGTAATAATATCTCGCGAGAAAGATGGAGTCTACAAATTAAGGTAACTACTAACAAGTAAAGGTTTACGTTTTAGAAAAACAACGTTCAAAGATCCCTCATTCACAAAACTTAGTTGTATTTTCGGAAACCAATCCCCCTCCTCATAGAGTCTACGTAGCCTTTAATAATAATTGTAAAAAACAATCGTTTAGCTGTATCATATTAATTGAATTCTTGTATTTCATCTTTGGCTCATTCAGCCCAACTTGAACTTTATGACTGCTCTTAACTTGAGCACTTCCACAACTATCAAATCCGATGTTGTTTGCTTTTCCGATGTGTACCGAAAGGCTTTATTTATTTATTTATTTATTTGTCTTCAATCAAGAGTAGACCGTTTTGAAACAATGATGATTACATTTAATGCCTTACTTCTAAACAACGTTATATCCAAAAAACAAACAACAGTATTATGTTTACATTGTACTACTTTTGCGTGTTCATAATTAACGAATAGAATTGAAGTATTGCTTCATTTTGGCTTTTGTCATTGTAAAGTCAATAGTTTTGCAATTCGTATCACTCAAAATTGCAAATTTGGCATAGTTTGTACGATGTTGGCTTGTAATAAAACTAATTCGATTCCGTAGTTGCCGGGAGGGTATGTTAATATTAAATTTTGATAAAAGTTTTTTTGAATCAATGCGATGCAAAACGATATCATTTACAAATTAAACCATTACAAAATTTGGGGCGTATTTTTAATGTTTGGATCCTGAAGAGCATGCAGCGGGCTTCATATGATGGAAAAGAATATCTTGTCCGACCTATTTTACGAAGAGCAAACAATAAAAATTGCTTTTGTAATGATTCTTTTCGTTCTTCGTGCGTGACTGAAAAAGATAACCAAACTACGCAGACCTTGCATAAGCAATGCATAATGTTTGTATTGCATACGGGTCCTGAAAACTGTGACTATAACGCATGTTATTTGCTCTGTTGATGATTGTATTATAATAGAAAATGAATGTTAGTTTTGAATTTAGAAGTTAGCGCTCAAATTCCGAGCCGATCAGTAAATGTGTTTGGACAAGCAAGTTTCGGAAGTCGTTCACGGACTATTGTATGTTTCTTTATCGGTTATTTTCTACCGTCGCTTCAAATATCGCGTTCGCGTTCGCCACGACGTCATATTCCGCGATGCCGCGCCGCGAAAATACGTTTCGCGTTGACTATTCGCAGTTTCCGAAGATCCTCTCTCATGACGAGATCCATAAGTTCATCGGGAAAGAACTCGGTCTTACGCGCGAAAACGTGCTTCTACTCCAACCAAGCAGACGGCTTGGATGTACCTTCGTGAAGGTCAACAACCTTGAACTTGCCGAGAAGATCGCGGGGCAACGCGATAGCACCCAAGTAACATTTCCAGTTTTATAGAGGTTTTATAGCATTCTACAAGTCTAAATCATGGTCTACAGAACCTTCATAAAACCAAAATTGTTACTTGGGCAAGCACGAGTTCGTGTTTGATGGCAAGTCCTACGAGCTACGGATTACGACGGCTTGAACTACCCGAAAGCATCACCAACGACCAGATCTCAGTTTTCCTCACCGACTACGTTAGTAGTTTTTAGTTATTAGTGTTCGTGATCTAATGTGGGTGAACGATACAGTGATTTTGGTGGTGTTAATACCCGTGTTTGTGTTGCTCGAATGGTAGTAACGAAGAACATTTCTTCACTCGTGACAATACAGGGCGAAGAAACTGCGGTGGGATACAAGGGCAGCAGCAGTCCTGCTTACACTGCCATGAATTTGCACACATCGACATCCCACGTGTTCAAAACAAAAACAGAGAAAACCGATTGGCAATGAGTTTCGATGAGGTCACGCTCACGTATACGGTCGGGAGGAAATTACACCGGAAACAAGGTACGATCGCCCAGTTTGATCGACGTCGACACCTGCTCTAAGCATATCCAAGTAACCTCACTTTAAACCTTGAATTTACAACCACTAAAACACCTCCAGCTTTAGCTTTCCAGCTATTAGCAGCATTCGTACCGCAACGGAAATCTTCTTAATCGTCGCCGAACACCTGACGAGAGAGCGTGCGTGAATCCAGTTTGGTGCGTCAAGGCTCGGACGTAGAAATGATCAAACGCTTCCTGCATTCCACTCGTGGGGATGTCCTTAGGAAAGGAGGGAATAAACCGGATCGCAGACTGTGTTTCCGTTGACATTGTTTGACCATTAAGTCCACCCCACGAAGCATTTGTCACATCCTTGGATACTTGTGTGGCTTTTGATTGCTCCCAAGGCTTTTCCATTAGCAATTGGGCTAGATCTACGACCGCTTTCTCGAGGACTGTAGCTCTATCTGTACAGGCATAATATGTTTTGGCAGGAGATTCAAGATCTTCTATTTCTTTGATGTGCTCCTGGCTAGTATTTGTGTCACTTTGAGTTCCTTCGATCTCGTCGATGTCGTCCTCCTCATTCGTTGGAGTGATACGCACATATTTTCCGGGTTCTGCTTCCATTCTTCCTATGAAAAGAAAATGGACAAACAGGATTTTTAAATTCTTTCATGCTAGTCACTGATTTTTATGCACTATAATGATAAGCTTTTTGTCTTTAAAAGGTAGAGCACTACTTCGTCGTAAACGCCCGTTTCCGTTCTATCGACCAGAGAAGATCAATAATATCAATTATTTCACTATGTACAAATAAATAATGGGTTTTTTTTTCCGATGCGTTAGTTCATTAACTACAACATAAATCATGTTAGAGCGCATTGTATGAATATTTACGCTCATTGTTCTCAAAACAAAAGAAGCACTCCTAGCGAATCCCCTTGTCTACGTTTATCCGTAGGACGAAGAAAATCTAATGGCGTTTCAATGCGTTAGGACGGAATTAAGAACGAATTTAGAATCAAGAAGCAATATTAGACTAACAATATCTCAACAATTTGTGACTCTTTATCAAATTCAACGGTACATGGAAAGGTTAAAAAAATTAGAAGTCATCTTTGACAGAATGATTCCATTTTTTGTTTAAAATCGTTCAGAAAAGAGAGGTAAAGGGCAACCCGCCCTCAAAAACCCTAGTTCTATTTTTGTCAAGCGCAACAAAACAAAACAAAATTGTGGAAATATTTGATTTTACGAAGCAGAAGAAAAAAAATGGTCTAGATCAATATTCTATTCGATACTATTTTGCCTTACCTTACCAGTTTAGTGACCTTACCAATTTAGGGAAGTCTTGCCGAAGTTCAGGGAAGTCCTGCTGGAGATCAGAGAAGTTCAGGGAAGGGCTGCTGAAGTTCAGGGAAGTCCTTTCATTTCAATTCATGGAAATCAGGGAAGTCTTGATGAAGTTCAGGGAACTCATGCCGAAGTTCAGGGAAGGCCTGTCGAACCTCAGGGAACTTCTGCTGAAGTTCAGCGAAGTCCTGCCTAAGTTCAGCGAAGTCCTGCCTAAGTTCAGAGAAGTTCTGCTGAAGTTCAGGAAAGTTCTGCTGAAGTTCAGGGAAGTTCTGCCGAAGTTCATGGAATTATGTAATTATCTTTAAAAATACCAAGACATATCAGAACATCCCGGTGGCGTCAACTGGGATTGTACCCAGGCCTGCTGGGGTGAAAGATGATCACGCTTACCACTACACAACCGGTGCCACTCAGGATCAATTTGATTTAAACAATATTTTATTTAGCAATGGCAAAGGTGGGTGATTTCATAAATAGTATAATTTATCGAATTATCTTTAAAAATATCCGGATATATCAGAATACCTTCATCAAAAAGGCTGAAATTTTTACAAAATATACTCAAATACTTATGAAACAACTTGTTAAATTTGAAGATCAAATTGGTTTAAAAAATATTTTATTGATCAATGGCAAAGGTGGATGATTTCTACAATATTTGAATATATAGTTCAATTTATCTAATTATCTTTAAAAATATCAAGATATAACTGAAATAGTCAATCAAATAGGCTGAAATTTTCGCACAATATCCTCAAATACTTGTGAAACAACATGTCAAAATTGAGGAACCTTTTGATTTGAAAAATATTTCATTTAGCAATGGCAAAGGTGGGTGGTTTCTAAAATAGTTCCATTTATCCTTAAAAATATCCAGATATATCAGAAAACCTCCATCAAATAGGCTGAAACTTTCACAGAGTATCCTTAAATTAACTTACTCATACACACACTTGAATTGTTTTTATTATTTCACAAATACACGCGTTTCCAACATGACTTAGAAATACTCTCAATTTAAAAATATTTTTATTATTTATTTTCAAGCACTTTCATAATGGAGTTCTTGCGACATTGACATTGCCGAATAGCATCCGTTTTCAATTATCGATCATTTTCGCAAAATATTTCGAATTGAAATACCAAAATATATCTCACAATATGCATCAATTATTGCGAATGAAAAACGCCACGCGCGAGCTTGTTCCTGCTGACGGTGCTGATGGTTTTTCTTGCTAATTCATTCATGGATCGCCCCGTCGTGTGGCTTTTTTCGCTTACTCTATTTTGTGCGAGCGTTCCAAATCACATTTTTCTTCAACCTGGCGCATGTTTACGCACAGATACACGCAAAAGCCAGTTGGTAGCTTAGGAAAACGAAATCTAATGCTCCAAGCATTAGCACTGCGTTACAAAATATGGTTTTCATTGAAATAATGCATTTTACAGGTATGTTGTCTTCGGAGGAAATGTTCTTAACAATATTTTTAAACGATATACGGGAGTGAAATATGATCTTTTATACGAAATAATTGAGTAATTGATGAGCAAAGTTAGCGACCACTTTGATTTTGGTCCTAAAATTGAACTAAGAAAATGGTTTTCAGAAAATTTAAACAATAAAACAATCTTGTAAAAACTGCTGGAGACAGCAATTTTAGTTCTTTAATTTTGCACGGAAGAGTTTTTTTCGATTGAGCGCTGCTTTATTTTGTAAAAAAAAATCAATGAAGTAAGTCATTTTAATCCGATCCACTTTCACTTTAAGGAGCAAATCAATAGTAAATGGAAATCAGTTTAATTGCATGGTAACTTTATTTAAACAGATTCATTGCATGCGTTCATACTTGTATTGTGGTGTGCATCCCACTGCACCATGAATGATCAATCATTGGTCACATCGTAAGATCTGGATCCGTTCCGGATCCTCCTCTTCTTCTCAAACATGCATTCGTCCTGAAGAACTTTTAGATAGTAAGAGAGTAATTGTTGCCTCGACACGAAAAACCTGATGCCTCGTTGCTTTTTAAATGGCCCTTTATCGTTATTCAAAAGAATTTACGCGTGCCTCGCTTAATTTCCAATATCGTGTTCATCCCGAAACACCGATTTATGATAAATATCAATGCGTAAGAATCTTCAAAATCGGTCAAACCTCTTGGTCAACTTTAACAAACACGCTACGACCAAATGCTGGTTTTTCTTAAAAACATTTTTTCTTTGCGTTCGTTCCGTTCCGCAGCGTGCGTCCTGCTACGCGGATGATGGATGGCCTATTGGTGAAGAAGGTACTCGTCCCGAATACCTCCATTGAATAACTTTTCGCATGGAGCAAGCGGCGATGAAAAAAGGGGAAAAAATGGCTTACCTCACTGGATTGCAGAGATGAGAATATGAAAACAAAAACTTCCAGTTGCACTATCCGACACATTTTTTTTTCCTCAGCACTCACAACTTTGGACTTTTCTGTCTATTTTCCTATGATGGGCGATTCCCGTGTGGTTAAAAATGTAGGTTCTATCGATCTTTAAGGCCAATTAAGAATAATGATTTCAGAATCGCCTATGTGTAATTCTATATTGCAGCCGGAAGGAATCACCCAGCTCAGGAGACAGACTCACGCACGACTTACTCTCACGGTGGCATGGGGAACAAAGAGGAAGAGACACGATGCTACAGTCTCTCGTGCCGTTGGTTCGGTGGAGGGTATGTGGTTGTGTGAGTGTGTTCCCTCAACTATTCGTTTAGCAAGGGGTGGAATCTAGGGGGAACAATGTAATACACATCAAGGTATATCCCACATTGCGAAGAGCACTGGTCATGTTGACAAAATTTTCCATCATTTCATCTGCTGAGAACAGATCGGGGTTGTTGTTTCGCATTGCTGGTTGTCTCCAGAATCCAGGTGGGATGGACAGCTTTGTCCAGCAGAAGATCCAAATGTCTCTTGCGCACTCCTCCACCCTGAAAGCTGAGGCCTTATCCTTCCTCCGTCCTGGTTGATTGTTGGTGGACGCCTATTTTCGAATGCGCTTGAAATCCTCGCGTTTGGAGCTCTGCTTGTCGGATCCTTGGTGAGCACTACCACAGTTGGCGCATTTGGTCGCCACAGCTTCATCCGCAGCACATTCGGGGTGGCATGGTCTTGAGCTCAATTGCCGCAGCGTGGCTTAATGTTGCAGTTGCAGGTGCCGTGTCCGAAGTTTAGACACCGTTGGCACTGAGTCACATCGCGATGGCCGCCACGGTATGGTTCCCAGCTGGCGATGATGGAATTGATTGAGCGGATGGCTTCCAGCGCGTTGAGTGTCACCATTCCCTTCTGGAAGTGTACCAGCAAAAGGCAGTCTGGGTACGCCTTCACATTATCGTCCCGCTTTGTCATCCGATAGACGACACTTGGGGCTAGCTTGTACTGGTCTCTGATTTCAGCTTCGATAAATTTTGGGTCGAAGTTTGGTAGGCCCCTGATGACGACCTTGAACGATTTCTCACCGGGAATGTCGTGGGTGAGGAATTCCACCTTGGCACCGACCAAGTCATACTCCGCTTTCGTACGGAGCACCAACTTGGTGCCGACTCTGTCCAACTTGAATTCGGCCTTAACATTTTTCACTACCAACGGAGGTAGCTTCACTTTTGCCGTGCTGATGTCGGCAGCATTTCCGAAATTGCCAATTTTGCTGCGCTTTTCTGCCACAGCTGACTAGATATTCCCATCGATGGGAAGAATAGCAAACCTGTTCGATGTTGATACACCCGAGCTTCCTTCACCGGGATCGTTGTTCTTTACCGGGCTTCGCGAGCGATGCTTCCCCATTTCAGGACACACACACACACATACACAAACACCGCGAAAAAGAGAACGCGAACACTGTCGCAAAAAACTTTCCGGATAACTCGAGAGAGCGAGCTAAAACCAAACTAAACTGCTTAAGGGTCAAGCAGATAATGTCATACTTCAACGTAGCCCGTATTTATACCCTTCATATTTTCCCCTTCTTTACCCAGCGCTGCTAGCTGTGTCTGGATTTCCCCTTACGAAATAATGAGATTATGTTCTCATGCTCTCTTCTCTACTATAACCTATCACCTCTGCCATGTTTCACGCTAACTAGATTCTACCCATATTGAATGTTTTATTGCATGTTTAAATTCTCAAATTGTTGTGCCTTCAACTAGGTTATCATTCATTTATCATTATTATTCCACATCAACTCTATCTACCACACATTCTTAACAAGGTTTTTAAAGCATGTTTGAGAATACAAGTAAAGCAAAAGGTTCTCATAACCTCTATAAAGAAAATATTGAATTTCAACCAGCTTTATTGCGGTCTGCAGAAAATCAGCAATAAATACATTTTGATGTTTCGTTGCTTGACAGCAACCACGATATATAAGCGTGTTGTTGTTCTGTTCTAGAAAAACAATAACATTGGGCCAGACTGTTTTATGTTTTTTTTCCTTGGTTTGTTTTCCGTCGATCTTATTTTCCGTACTGAGTACCAATCAAAGAAGAGAAGTGGATCTCGTGTAGAAACCGGACAGTAGGGACGCCTGGCGGTAGCGGAAATTTTGGCTCCTGCTTTTGAAAAATAGGCGTGGATTTTATAGAATTGCTGAATCCATACGGATTTTATTTTTTTTTTTTGTTTTTCGGTTCTACCAAATTGCATTTCAGCTCATATCTTTGAAAAATAATATTTTATTGAATGGACCTTGCTGAATCCATACGTGAAGTACGAACCGGGTTAATATTCACAAAAGTACGTATTTTCATAGAAATTTGATTCAGTTCTGCAGAACTGAATTTAGGCTTTAAAAAAAATAGGGTTGTATTTTATAGAATGGATCTTGTTGAATACGTGAAGGTTTGACCAGGTTTGCAATTTGGGTTTCTTTTTCTGCTAAGTTGAATTTTGATACCGTCCTTTGAAAGTTATGCATGGATTTTATAGAATGAACCTTGCAGAATTCATACGTGATGATTTTTTTAAGCACACGCAAAGCCAGGTTTAAATTGACAGAAGTACCTATTTTTGTTCAAATTTGGTTTTTCTGTTCAGCCATGATAGATTTTGGCTCCTTCCTTTGAATATTATGCTTGGATTTTGTTTAATAGGCCTTCCTAAATCCATACGTCTAGTTAGATTTTTTGAAGCACGCACAATTGTTGAGAAAACTGGGTTTAAATTCACAAAGTTGGTATTTTCATATCAATGTGGATTCCCTGTTCTGCCTTGTTGTATTTTAATAAGGAGGAACTATCGAAAACAGAACTTTTTTTTTTCTATAAGAAGTATTACGTTTGTGGTATTCAACTTGATGGTTTACCCGGAATTTATCAAAACCAAAAGATCAGTTGCTTTGATCCTATTGATCTACATTATTACCATTGTTCTTCCTTGAAAGGATGAAAAAACTTATGCGCGAAATGTATTGTTGATAACCCGAGTGATACACAAAATAAAGTCAACATTTGTAACTCCTGTAGTGTCAAAAATCACGGCTTCAAAGAAGTATAAGCCTAAAGTGAAGGCTAAGAAGTAATGCAAACGTTTGAAATATACGGTTTACATGTGATGTAAAACGAATTTTGAATGTTTATTTATTTTTTGTTTTATTTTTATCGATTATTCGCTGAAAATACTGCCGCCTACGGTCGACTGTTTCAAGACTTAAGAATTTACAACGATCCTCGTACGGTGGAAGGTTCACATGTTCGTTACAAGGAAGGTGGCGAAGAGCATAACGAACAAATTTTCTATTGACGGTTTCCATCCTCGAATATAATTGGTTTTAGCTTCCGATGAAAAGCTTTGACATTGCACTTTTGGAGAAAGCCACCTTTCAAACTGTCGATCGGGTGCTGCAGCCGCAGGCAATCCGTAAAGCTTCGCACAAGCATGTAAATCTTAACATCGTCTGCGTAAAACGATCAGCTGCCAGTTGGAAGGATCAATCAAATCTCGTTAATGGAAATCGTGAATAGAAACGGACCCAAGATAGCCCATCCTCATTCCTTTATGTCATCACAAATGACCTGAATAGCTTTGGGTTGCGCTGAAGATTGGTTTGGATACGTCATACGTACGGTTGTACATTCGATATTGAATAATTGCTGCAGAAAATATGTGCCTGGTGAATTGATTACGGGTTTTACAGTACTTAGGCTTGCGATCTCAAATGCTTCAAGTACCGTATACGAGCATTGGACCATGTAATTTTAGGAGCAGGTCTTCTTAGAGGAACAACATCGTTTACTGTTCGACTCACAACCTCGTCAATGAAGTTCACGGCTTCATCAATGGAGGAGCACCACTCAAGGAACTGCCAATTGACGTAGGCCAGTGAGTGACTCAAAGCTGCAAAATCAGCTCTACGAAATTCCATGCTTTGTGGTTCAACGGTGTTACCATAGAGATCGGGTACTGATAGATTGATAGTAGCTTCCAACGCAGGGTGATCGGCATCGAGGGTGATCAAAGGCTCGGAGGCTTCGACAACAGTGCATTCCGATATGGCAGCTTTACTTATCAGGACAAGATCAACCGGCCGAGAGTTTCGGTTCAATATTAAATTGATTTGCTTGAATCCAGCATGTGCCCAAGTGGATGGCATGTGCGATCAAAGAACATCAATTGTCGGATGATCATTCGTGGAAATATTCCAGAACAACAAAAACCTGTTTTAGTCACCAAACATTAAAGCAAGGTCGTTGTGTTCTAATCGGGAAGCACAGCACCCAACGAACTGATATGAAACTCAACGCAGCTTAAATCAGATTTCCGGTTCGGAGGTAAGTACCCGAGCAAAGGATTATACCAAATTGATAACAAGTGCTGATACTCGATTATTAAGATTTGATAACTGAACATGTTTTCTTTGTGGTTGAATAAACAGCCAACATAACCAAAATTAAAGCATAAGAATACTTCTGGGATATCACAAAAATAACTGATTTAATTATCATTGAAAACATCTTGAAAACAAATCCTGTGATCAATGCCAATTTTTTCAACATAATTCGAAATTATTTTATCGCTTTGGTCTTAAAGCCTTACGCTTATAACTGAAATATGATTCGCCGTGTTTTTTTCTCATCATGTGGATAATATTTCAAGTTTTGAACTAAACTTGCATCATTTCATATTCTTTCATATTACCAACTGATACCAAAACTAACCGAGGTTGGTAGCTAAATTAGTTAAGCGATAACAACTCAAAACAAAATGATATCTGGTTTCCAAACTGATATCAGGTTGTTATTTTACTTTGCACCGATACTTATAGCTTTGTGTGGTGCCGTAATCTTAACCAACAACTGTTCAAGAGAAGTGCTAACCGGAGTAGGATCAAGGCAACTACTTTTAGATACTGAAATCAAAACACCACCACCACGTGATGTAGACTGTGTCCAATTTGGTGAATTTTCATTTAAATTTGACGGATGGAAAATTTTAAAATAAACCTGCTGTTATATCAGACTTATTTCAGACCGACTAGGAATCAATTTTGACAAACATCTTCTCGAAAATCCGACGATCAACAACAGAAGGATTTTCGAACAACATAATTTATTATCGAAGTGTCCAAATTTAAGTTAGAATTCAACGAATGGAACACAGCCTTACTATTCAGGCAATTACAATCATTGCGAAATACCGCGAAAAGATCCCCAAATGGTTGAGGTGAATGAATTCGGTCATCGAGGCAGGTTTCAATGGAAGCACACCAAAATTAGCTTCAGATCTTCAACTTATGTATTACTTTATCGAAATTCCTTTCAAAATACAAATATTGCGACTGAAATAGTGACAGTAATTACGAAAGGAAAAAATGTTTTAGACAATAAAACTAACTTCTTTTCATCATGCCAACAATGAATCTACTTGTCCTGATATTACCGTTTCAAATCCACTATAAAACTAAAGTTTCAATAATGTTCGTGGTTGTCAATAATTTTCTTCAGGCATTTTAGTCAGACTGACTAGTTATCAACAGAACTGTCAAACGACTCTCAACAGAGTTAAGAAGAACAATAATGTTCTCGGATCGCGTGGTAAGACGATCGATAGGAAGGTGTTTAAATTTGATGGGCTCCTTCAATGTAGATTGCCGGGCATATAGTCTTAGTAACAGGCCTTTTGAGCTGTCCAGCTGACACCAAAGAAGAAGATGAAAACGAAGAATGCAGATTGTCGAAGAGATCTGTTAAGAGGCGCATTGGTGTTTGTTTCATCTTCCAACTCCGGTTCAGGTTGTTTTTTCTCATCATCAGGCATTTACAGCTTCTGCTCCTCCATAAGAAGTGAAGATGGTTCAAAAGATTGGGGAACTTGTTTCTTGACTGGGCTACTTGCGGAACGTTCCGGCTGAAACACTTTTTATACAGTCTCGCTGGAAGCCTTGATTCTTTTCCATAAATCCACGTTGAATCAAATTTTTATTGACGCTGGTTATTTCAAATTTTGACAAGTTGAAACTGAGTACTTATCACTGTTTTAAAAAAGATGTTTTTATAGCTAACTAGTTGTATTGTGGCTGCTTAATAAACAACATTGGTTTTGGTTATTGGGTTTTATAAAAGCAATTCAAACTGTTTTTTCGGACACTTCAAAGCAATCATAAAATCTTTCATAAATCAAACCAGCATAATATGATTTATCAGGGTTTTAGAGTCAGCTTTAAGGATACAATTATAAAAAAAAACTAAAGGAAATGATTGTTGTTGCAATAAAACCATTATTAAGTTCATATAAAACCAAGCAGCTCTAGATTTGTAACTAGGGTGGGTATATTTCATTGTGATCAAATGCCTTGTTGAAGTCTGTATAGAGAGCTTCAACATGGTTTCCATTATCCATTGCAATCAGTGAATAATTCAAGAATTCGAGTAAATTTGTATTTGTTGAACGTTCTTCGAAGAATCCATATTGCAGGTTAACAGAATAACTGAAGTAATGAAATTGGGTTGTTAGCGGAATGCTTAAATAAAACAGCAAAAAAGGTTATCTTCCATTTAATTCCACTAAATTAATTTTGGTATCAATGACAGATACGTATTTCGACTACAATGTGCAGTCATCATCAGTGTCATTCCCACTAAGGGGCTGTTCATAAACTACGTAGACAGTTTTTTTGGGATTCGTGACCCCCCCCCTCCCCGTAGACAATTTTCCATACAAAAGGTTTAAAATTTGTATGGGACGTGGATAATTGTCAGCCCCCCCCCCAAACTGTCTACGTAGTTTATGAACAGCCCCTAAAGAACTTATCAAAATCTAACCCCCTTAAGTACTCATCCCATAGGTAAAAAAAATCAAGATCACAGGTATAAAAATGAAACTACAAACTGTCATTGATACCCAAATTAATTAAGTGAAATTAAATGAAAGATAACCTTTTATTGCTGTTTTATTTAAGCATTCCGCTAACAACCCAATTTCATTACTTCATTATGATGGCTACCAAGCCTTTGGGGTTTTTCTTAGAGTTGCACAGATTTTTCTCCTTTAGTTTACTTAAATCTTTGGTTACAACTGTAATGCCCAAGAACCAGTTGCCATCAATTACTTCGTTGGTACAATGCACAATGGGGAAAAATAAACGGAAAAATACATTAAATGGTATACCTCTGAAACTCGCTGAAACAAAAATATGATTCATATCATTTCTTAAGGTAAAAACCTATATATATGACATATTGATGCGTGTGGGGTTTGCTTTATCCGTACTCTTCGAATTTATCCTCCATCTTGTACACGTCCAACACCAAGTCTCATTCTTTTACTTAAACACTCCACCACTTTAGACTTCCACAATACTCATACATAGTTCCTCTTTCTTTTTCTATTTTTCTCCTGTTTCATCCAACACCTTCTACACTGCAATTATTTGTAATATCAATGTCATCACCTTATCCAACATAATACCTTCCTTAATTGTGCAGCTATTTATGGTCCTATTATTTTTTTATGAATCATTATTATTTTCATTATTTTTTCACTTCCATTCTTGGACTTCATTCTTTTACTTCCATTCTTCCATTCAGAATTTTCCAACATTTCTACAGTTACTTCACTCATCAATTTCTAACGGTATACTAGACTTCTGCCAATTGAAATAATTTCAACTGGAAAGTAACCCAAATGAAGTTTGTTAACTTAGACTTTGGAAATTGATGAATACGTATTAAAATAACATTTTTATGCTGTGATCGAGATGGTAAGTTGATTTATTTAATTTTAATCCGTATCCTCTACGTTTGGAAGAAACCAAATAAACTGGCAACACTGGTACCTTTAATGTATCCATACCCTTCTTAACGGTAGTTGCCATAACAACTATCAATGGATAGCTTCCCGAAAAAAAATCCAATAAAAATACAATGATTTTCAATGTCATTTAACCATAATATTTACTGTCAAAGCATTGGACATTTTTGTCCATTACCATAAAATCAAAACGAAATTCATGGTTCAGAACAATAAAAATCATGGTATTTGATAAATTTACAGTAAAAAAGGGGGGTTGTTAAGCATCTTAACAATTAAAAAAAAAAGTAATTTTTCTCGAACAAATTTGAGCTGATCACACTAATTTTCGTTGTTTGAGCATTGTATCGTTGAAAATCGAAATTTATTTTTTCTCCTGTACAATAATTTAACAATAAATTTTAATGTACTCGAAATTCCACAGTAAAAATTATTGTAATTTTCCTGGTAAATTCGTTGTTTTATTATAATTATTTTTTTTTCGGGTTGCTACTGTCATATGTAGCTTAAATCATTTACACCACTGTAAGAATTGAACTTACTAAATTTGCCGATAAGACAGAAAAATGCATATCATGCAACTGCACTCACGTCAGTAGCGTTCACTTCTACCATAGCCTTGACAAACAGAATTATTCATTTACCTTTCCTACACCAAGAACAGCGAACCCGAATGCGCGGATCATGTTACATCTTTCAATACGCTAATAGCCTAGCAAGCACATTGACACCAATGAAACAAACATAGAATTGTCACACCGTTATAGGCATCTCACTTTGCCTACAGTAATTAAATATAAATCACACCATGCCAATGCAACAAATTATAAAATGTATTATGACAATAACTCCGTATATAAACCCCAGCAGTTGATTAATAAAGACAGATACTTTCGATCAAAGAATCACTTTGGATTGCGATCCTCTCCTGCCCAACTTGGGATACACAGGTTTGGACACCGCTGAAAGGAAAAGAAATTCCCCAAGGTTCTGCGATCCTCTTCTGCCCTCTGGGATAAACAGATGAGGACACCGCATCCATTCTTTGATTATGCCGCGAGCCTGCTTACTTGTAAAAGGGCATAATACTACGTTCAATAAGATTACACAAAATGTTGGCACTGGCAAATGCACCCAGCAGATTTTGAAATTTGCAGTTACAATCAGCATCAGTAGCGTCATAATTTCAACGCACAGCTAACTGTACTTGCTGTACTCCCCCGAAGAACACGGTTCGAGCAAACAAAGTGGGCACAATCGTCTCAACTCGGCCACCCCCCAACCGGCCCGACTCCCTGCTTGCGATTAGTTCAGGGATCAGCACTAATCGCATACAAAAACAGAACGACCGGCAAGAAACCGCCGAACCAGAGCAGCCGCATACCACCCCCACCTCTCTCCGTGCTCTTCGAGGGAAGACTACGTCATACTGCGGTCGTGTATAGGACACAAGCCTTTAATTTATTTTCTGAAGGAAGTGTTACAAACAAGAGACAGATCATTATAAGGAGCCTCTGCATCCATGATCTATTGACAGGCGAAATAGGGTGTGCTATGTTGCTGGTAGAGCTAATAGTACACGAAACGAAAATCAATTATTTTATTCATGTGATTCACTTATACATTTTTGCCAAAACATCAGCCTTTGTTGCTTATACTTTCCATAAGACAAACCACATAGGTCCTATATGAATGCATAAAAGGTATGTGTGGCCGGTTATACATTTCATTTGACACATGATCTTCATTAACTTTTTGCAAGGCGTCTGCTTATTAGTTGACTTAAACGCTGTCCAGACTGGAGAGTTATAACATGTGATAACGATTGTCAAATAATTACAATACAGAAACCACCATCAAGATAGCGCTATAACATGTTATTACTCTGTAGTCTGAACGTACTATTATACATTTTATGAATAATCAGCAATAGACATTTGCCAAAAGGTATAAAGAGATTTCTATCCGTGTACGTTCAGACTATAGCTGATATCATGTAATATAGGCTATCTTGCAATGAGCCCTCATACAGAGGATTTCCAGTGAAAACTAGAAGTATGAGTGCTCATTGCAAGATAGCCTCTATAATATGATATAATGCCTTGTTCAGACTACAGAGTTATAACAAGTTATAGCGCTATAGTTTCTGTGCGACCTACCTTGTGAAGAGCTGGTCCGAAAGTGAGTGGAGAGTTGCCCGTGTGTGTTTATGAAGCGTTGCTATGAAGACCTCCGTTTACCGGTTTGCGCTTACAGCACATGGCTTGCTGACTTGTTAAGCGTCAAGTTAAGACCTGCTTACACCAGCGCTAATATATGTCACACATGACCCTCTCTCTTCACAAAAAATGAATTTTACTCGGTTTTCCTTTTTATTCCTTTAAGTAACGTTTCAGTGCATCCTCATTATTTTATTTTATTGCTACATGAATTGTCATTTGGAGCAATGGATTATAGAGGAAAAAAAAACTATACGAATATTTTTATGGCAGATATTACAACGGAACGCATTTTCGTAGTGGATTGATTAAGGGCATGGTGTAATTCAGGGTGGTGTTATATGCTAAGACCACAAGTGTGGATTACTGCCAATCACCGCGACAGAAAGGGGAACAAAAGGGAACGGAACAACAACAAACACGGTCGAATGATGCTCAGACTAGCATAAAATTTCTTCCTTCTTGGTTGGTTACATTGTCGCTTATTGTTCCGTGCGCCTGACGAACTGGTCTAGATACGCTGGGGGCTTCTTTTCACGATCGCTTTTACGGTTGTAGTGTAGCGTTTCTGTTGCGTTGTTTGGTGCGGTATCATTGGTTTTATTACGAAACTAACGATTTTAATTGGCTCACTACTTGAATAGCCTATTGGTCCCAAGCAAACGATTAACGTACCCCATTCTAGTCCAAAGTCTACTACTACACAATGTTTGTTTTGATTCGCTATGAAAGTTTGACAGATAAAATGAGAGGTTAGTGGATTTTCCTATGTTTCGAGGGATGAATCGATTAGCTTGGGACCGAAGAGAGTACCAGAGCTGAGCCAAAAAGTTGAGCACGTTATTTCGGGACCTTCTTGTCTTAGAGTTACCTCTATGGTAGAACCGCGCAACCGGTTTTCACAATTATGCCGTCGCGAGCGATCAGGTCATCTCGTACGCTACGATAGCTGCTATCTACGTTTGACCAACATCCGGTTTCCAATGCCGTCATGACAAGTTGAAGCGACACGTCTTTCGACGTAGCATGGGCGATCTCTTCTTCGGTGAGAATTTCTACTGAATTTGCTTCCAACATTCCGATTTCCCATGGGCTAGCATCTTCATTAAAGGGCTCTTCATCACCATCGTAGAGGGCCCATGCATTAATCACGGAACCAAATTTTGTTCATTCAAGTTAAAAATATATATGTTTATTAAATAAAAATATGAATAGTTCAAAGTAAATTAAAAACATGTTTTCAACAAAAATATGTATGTTTAAATTAAATTCAAAAGCATGTTCAACAATACATAATCTGGGTAATCAATTTTTAGCGTGTCCTTTTTTCCTTCTTGTTTAAATTCGGCAAACTTAACCGCAAACGGCCTGCAAGCGGCGAAACCGAAGTAGAGGGTCCGGAAACCCACGAAAGCAAGTGTTCCAAGCTCGACAAAACCGGTGGAACATCACAATATTAACATCAATCCGTCGTTTCTGATGCCGATCCCCATATCATACTCACCCCCACCGTCGAAAGAAAAACAGATCATCCCCGAACACTAAACTTAGAAAGAGGCCGGTATGAGGACCAGCGTCAGAAACAACAAAATGACGCTAATATCACAAAGTTTCACCGGTTTTACTGAACTGGATCGGATCGTACACCCACCCTGACGGCCCCCCGGATCCAAACATCCACAGACTTTCCATAATCGCAGGAATTTCCATTTATTTGCTATCCATTTTATTTTGATTTATTCAGCATTCAAATGCTAAAATAATTTCAAAATATGTTAGTTTATTTTAAACATGAAAAGCATGTTTAAAATAAACATATTAATTTTTGACAGTCGGCGCCGCCGGGATGTTCTGAGGCATAACATCTCTGATCACGCCTTCCTTCGGATGGGAAGTAAAGCCGTTGGTCCCCGGTTCATGAGTTGATGGGTCGATAGGTAGGGTCCAGGTGTGGGAGCTGCCTTCCTGGCACGTCGGTAGCATTGGTGCTCAGCACGGAAAACAAGATCGACGGAAAAAACAAACCAAAGGAAAAAAAAAAGAAACTAAATCGAGCAAAAAAATACCCGTACGACGTTTTTCCTATACCTAATGCATTGCTTGTCATAAAATATTAGACCCCCCCCCTCCTCCCTTAGAGCGTGACATAATATATGCATCAACCCAGAGTCTGGATGACGGGTCGGCAATGTTGTCCGTTCCACGCACGTACTCCACATTGTAGTTGTAGGGGCTCAATCTGAGCGCCCACCCATCAGCCCGAGTTAAAGCTCGCTTTGATTCCTCCCGCGATCGGTTGAGGATAAACGCTACTCCTTGAGCATCCGTGCGGAGGGTAAAGTGTCTACCAAGGAGGAAGTAGGAGAAGTGTTCAACTCCCCAAACCGCACTGAGTGCCTCGCGTTGGTTCTGGGCATAACCTCGCTCAGTTTTCGTGAGGGCTTTAGAAGCAAAGCTAATTATTCTTGGCTTGCGAGTTTTGCTTTCTTGTACTAGTACGGCACCTAGTGCGTTAGGGGAGGCGTCGGTGTACAAGATAGTTTTATCTGTGTCAGAAAAATATCCAAGGGCGGTTGTGCAATGCTGTATTCGCTGTTTAATTTGCTCGAAAGCCCTCTTCTGGTCCGCGTCCCAGGTCCATGCCTCTTTTGACACGATTTCCCACAACGGGCGCGATATCTGCGCTAAATTTCTCACATATGAGCTGATGAAGGACGCAAGACCCAAGAAACTCCGCAGCTCTGAAATAGTAGTAGGATCCCGGAAGTTGCGCACGCTTTTGATTTTTTTTCATCATCAACATGGAAACCGTCGCCATCCAATTGGTGAACAAGGAACTTAATGCTGCTCTTATCGAATCCGCATTTTGCTTATTTTCCCTTAGTACTTGAGCACTTCACCGACAATCTGTCGTAATTCGTCCAAGCACTTCACCGACAATGTCGTATTCGCAGAAATAAGAATATCATCTATATAGACTATCACGTTCCTTATACCAGTAAGTAGACGGGTTATTTCACGCTGAAATACTTCGGAGGCGCAATTGACCCCGAACATCAGCCGTGTAAAACGGTACATACCGTTTTCGGCAAGGAAAGTTGTGAGTTCGCTTAGCTACAGGTGATAAAATGCATTGCTCAGGTCCATTTTTGTGAAGTATTTTGCACCACGGAGTTTGACCCTCATTTCGTATGTCAAGGGCAGCCGAAAATATTCTTTATTTATGACTTTATTCGGCGCCCTCATGTTAACCACGAGCCGGAAATTTGACTTGCCTTTTGCCACGGCAGGCATGCCACTTATCCAGTTGGGCGCTTTTTTCACCTTCTCTATTATTCCGCGCTTTTCCATTTCGTCCAGTCTTATCCGGGCAGCCTCCCTGAATGCTGCCGGGACGTTATAATACGCATTCTTGGTTGGAGGGATCGTTCCATCTACACTAAATTTGACTTGCACTCCCGGCATTTTAGGAAATATACCGTTCTCAATACTTTCCATGCTGTCAACGGTTTTTTCTACTTGAAGAAGCTTCAAGTCGTGTGCGGTAGACCGGCCTAGTAGCGATCTCGCCCCATCAGGGACAACATGGAATGTAGCGGTTACTAGCGGTTTGGATGTTCCTGGTACTTCTACTGATGCTCTGAAAGTACACTGAACCGGCATTGGTTTAGCAGAAGCATAGGCGCGAAAGCTTTGATGGGGCTGTTGAATGAATTGGAGTTTTGCGACACCCTCGTGATAATTTCGTTTGATGTGCACCCAATCACTGCCTCCAATTACGTTAACATCGGCCCCGGAATCGATCAGAAAACTTATGGGGTTAGCGGATCCGATACTGCAGTCAACTACTGCGTCCTCCAAAGTGTGTTTATGTTCTAAAAATGAGAATTTTGAGGGATTGTTGGTAAAGTGATAAAACGTAAAATGCTTGTTAAAATCGTATATTTAAAAGCCTTTTCTCATGTACGAATGATCAACCTTACTTTACCTGTTCTTCGTTAGTGGGATTTTTGTCACCGTAGGATTCAACATCAGAGTGCTTCACAATTTGCTGCACGCGCCGTCCTGTCCGGCATGCAACTGTGAAATGTCCTCGTTTTCCACATTTATCGCACGTTCTGGATAACGCGGGGCATTGCGGGTTTCGATAAGAAACGTTGTTGCACCTAGGACAACGCATCTGACGCCCTTGTGTTCGTAGGCTGGGCTGATTATCTCTCGCTTGAAGGTTGGACCTACCTGTCCATCTCGACGGGTCCAACCGGCGCTCTGATGCTTGCACGAAATCTGAGTTTGTACGACGATGCTTAGCGAATGGGTAGCTAGACTCTTGCTGAGAATCGGTCCTCTTGTTACTCGTTCCATAGTCCCGGCCAACCTTCAATATATTGGTATCCAGCGGTTGTTCGGTTGTTTCTGCCTCGTATGCTTCATGGCGTGTGGATGCCTGTACGATAAAATTGGTGTCGTAACCATGCTTTTACCAATTTTTACCTGTGCTCGCACTAATCGGTTTTGGTCACTGGAGCTGTAACCACACAGCCTAACGCTTCTAATTAGCCACGCGTGAAATGCGACTATTGATTCATCTTTTCCTTGCTTCATCTTCAAGAAGGCTCGGTGCTCTGCAGCTGTGTCTGTCATTGAGCGTAAATGTTTCTCAATACTTTACAAATACTTTATAACAGCGTGGATCAGCCAGGCTGGGACGTAGGTTAATGGCTCCTGCCCGAGGGATAGGTAGAGAAGCTTGACCTTGTAAACCGGCTCGTTTGCAAACCTCGAAGTTTTCGATGAAGTCGTGCCATTCAGCCCACATTTATTCGGACGGACACCGCCGGGAAAAGGCTTGATGTGCTCTGGGCTCACGGACGTATACGAACCATGTGGCTTAGACGGTTCGTGGCTGAAATTCCAGCTTTGGTCGGCTTTGTGACATACTGACTGCGGGGCACCAGGCTGGAGTAGAGTAATAGCAACAATCAATACGAAACTAACGATTTTAAATTGGCTCACTACTTGACTAGCCTATTGGACCCAAGCAAACGATTAACGTACCCCATTCTAGTATAAATTTCAGTACTACACTATGTTTGTTTTGATTCGCTATGAAAGTTTGACAGATAAAATGAGGGGTTAGTGGATTTTCCTATGTTTCGAGGGGTGAATCGATTAGCTTGGGACCGAATATAGTACCAGAGCTGAGCCAAAAAGTTGAGCTCGCTTCTTCGGGACCTTCTGGTCTTAGAGTTGCCCCTATAGTAATAGCCTTTGATAGGTCCACGAGCACTTTTTCAATTTGTGTCATTTGTTCACTTGTGCTGTGTTCTTCCGGGTTTGTCTGCTTAGCGGTGTTACCTCCCTTCGATGGTATGACCGGTTCTCCACCGTCACTGGTGGGGCTAATGCTTGTTGTGCTGTAGGTGCTGCTACGATCGGTGTCTGCGTCCTCACTTTCTTCACGGTCACTGCTGTTGCTTAAGTAAGCTGAATGTTCGCTACAGTCATCAATGAGGCTCGTGCCACCATCGACGATGTTTGGGTTTGCTTTTCGCTCCAGTTCACGATCGCTCGGATAACCCTCACGGTCTTCTTTCGGCCGAACGTACTTGCCGTTGTTTTGCATTGCTGAAACTTTGTTTGTTGTTTATAGGGTTACTGATACAGATTTCGAAATATTGCCTACAATTGCTCATAATAAAAAAATAAAGTCAATGATTTGTGAAAATTATATGCTTGTGCTGGTAAAATCTATGCATTATTTATTTATTTTTGTAATAGGGATCGCTTAGAAACGATTTCGGCTGATTTTGAAGGTTCTGCAGTGGCGTCATTTTCAAGTATTGAGGCTGATTGATTTTTTTTTGCAAAAGCGTCGTTTTGAAACGATTAAGGCTTTTATCATTATATGGCATCGTTTTGAAACAGGCAGATTTAGCATTTTTTTTTTGCAGTGGAGGCATCGTTTTGAAACGATTTGGCAGGTTTTGCGTCGTTTTGAAACGATTAAGGCTTTTTTTCATTATATGGCATCGTTTTGAAACGATTGAGGCAGATTTAGCATTATTTTTTTGGCAGTGACGGCATCGTTTTGAAACGATTTGGCAGGTTTTGCGTCGTTGTGAAACGATTAAATCAGGCTTGGTAGTTTTTTTCCGCAATGGCGTCGTCTTGAGACGAATAAGGCAGATTTGGCGTTCTTTTTTCTTGTATTTTTTTTTTTTTTGTGCGTGAGGGCTACGGTTATTCTAATCCGATTGGCTTCTTTAAGATAGAAGATTCCGTATGGCCTAATTAAATCTGGCAGGATCTCCAATGTACGACTTACCTTGTGAAGAGCTGGTCCGGAAGTGAGTGGAGAGTTGCCCGTGTGTGTTTATGGAGCGTTGCCATGAAGACCTTCGTTTACCGGTTTGCGCTCACAGCACATGGCTTGCTGACTTGTTAAGCGTCAAGTTAAGACCTGCTTACACTAGCGCTAATATATGTCACACAGTTTCTGTGTTGAAATTACTTGACAACCGTTATAACATGATATAACTCTCCAGTCTGGACAGCGTTTAAAACGCTGTCCAGACTGGAGAGTTATAACATGTTATAACGGTTGTCAAATAATTCCAACACGGAAACCACCATCAAGATAGCGCTATAACATGTTACAACTCTGTAGTCTGAACGTACTATAAAACGCTGTACAGACTGTAGAGTTATAACATGTTATAACGTTTGTCAAATAATTACAACGCAGAAACCACCATCAAGATAGCATGTTATAACTCTTTAGTCTGAACGTACTATAAGCCATTAGGTTTTGCACCGTCGGGGTTAACCTCAATCTGATGACAGTTTAGTGGTACTGTTTACGTGGACTTAGCCAATTTTTTCTTGGGTGGATTTTCTCGATAATTTTTCAGACTGCAGTGAGATGTAAATCACATTTCTGCAATGTTCACGAGCAACATCCTTGCAATGCGCTGTTCCTCGACAATTTTCAAGTTAAAATTCGGAAATTTTAGAATTTTTTTTTTCGAAAAAACGACTAAGTGCTTGTAAACAGTACCACTGAACTGTCAAAAAGGTTCAGCCGATTAACACTGAGTTTATTCGTGACGTCACGCTGCAGAACCTAATAGTCTGTACGGGGTATAAGGATCAACGCTCGTCAATTCCAATTTCGAAGATGACATTTGTTATCTCTTCCCTTACATTGGACAAACTATGGCTATTTAGCCCCCTGTGTGCTTGTATTCGTGTTTTCAACAATGTTTGTGACGCGTTCAGTTTCTTTGCTTCAATAAAAAAAATCTTGGATTAAGAGCACATCAGTGTTTATGTAAGTGTATTTAAGTGAGTTAGTAATAAGTCTATACGTGGTCTGTTTAAAGACGTAGCAAATTAATATAAATAAATAAATAAATATTATCAAATCTTGAAAAAAAAATTAATGGCTATATGTATTGGCAAAAATATTGCTTTATTATTATATATTATATATTATTATATTATTTATCAATTCCAATCAGAAGAAGTTCTTCCGCAGCTGTTAAATAATGCACACTTTGTTTTGTTTTCAGTATTCATCTAATTTTTATACTGGCGGTAGAACTCTTAGAACTCTTACTGCATACAGTAGCAGCCGAACGAATATTTTTCTTAAGATCCGCAATATTGAGTTGCGCATTCGACACTATTGGAAATCTTCTATTTCGTAGTTTTTTTTAATTACGCTTTTCCTTTCTATTTTAGTATTCATGATCCCGTTAAACTTGATGGCGGCCATTGGGTAATTACAGCCAAAAACGAAGCTGGTGAAGAAAAAGTTAAACACCAAGTGATATTCAAAGGAAAAGAACATTTTCAGCATGTTGCTGGTATTTATCATGCTGACCCTAAATTAATACGCGATGAAAATGACGAATACTTATTGCCGGGAAGATCTAGGTCAGCGTCACGTGCTGCTTCAGTTTTATCGATCAAATCTCAACCAAGAGAGCCTTCTATACCCATCACTGAAGAAGCTTTGAATGCAGCATTTACTGAAGAAATTATTGAAGCTATAGAAGAAAATGCGGAAGTTCAAGCTGAGAAAGCTAAAAAAAACACACAGAAAAGAGAATGGCGTAAAAAGTTGTCCACCCTGTACAGTACCGAATCAAGGCCAATACCCGAGGAACTTACGAAACCCAAGCCACTCGACTTGAAGCAAAAGCTGTACTTTGAAGCTCAATTGAAGAACATGACTATAGCTGAAGGAAGTTCTGTCAAATTGGTATGCTCATGTGTTGGACCATCCCCTACGATCAAATGGTTTAAAAATAACATACCGGTATCATATTCGAAAACCTTGAAGAATAACTCAAAACTTGGCGTTGGTGCTATTCACTTCACAACTACTACTGTTAGCGATTCAGGCACATACAAATGTGTTGCTAGCAATAATTTTGGAGAAGTAGAGACATCCTGCCTGTTGTCCATATATCCCGTACTCGGAAAACAATATGAAGCACCAACATTTGTTAAAAATGTTAGAGGTAAGTGAACTTGTCATACACACAAAAAAGGGTTTCATAAAGAATCCACGAAATTTTCAGTGCATTAGTTCAACTGTTTTAATCATCCAGTAGTATTTGTATGTAAGTTTGCTTATAAAAATTTTTTACAACAAAAAATTATCGTGGAAAAAAATCGTTTCAAAACATAATACAGCAGGTCCATTGGAAACTACCTTTCTTATCTCGTAGGATATCATGTTGGCAAAATCAAGTAAGCATTGAACTAGCATATCTAGCAGGGATTAGAGAAGAAGTTAACATGTTCAGTTGATGTGATCAATAGCTTTATTCTTCCAAACAACTCATGTTTAAAATAAGGAATGAACTACAAGAGGGAAAATGAATTTTCATGCAACTTTATTTTGAGTGTTTAAGAGCATTTATCTGTAAAAAATCCTCATGTTTGTAAAAAGAACACAAAACTTCGACATTGAGAAATATCTCGAGGGAACGTAATACAATAAAAAGACTATTGACATGCACTGACTACACACACCTAACACTATAGACTATAGACAACGGACAACACACAATGACGGACGCCGCCACTAACCGCACGACCACAACAAAGAACCAAAGTCAGAATTAAGGAGCATTCGAAGTACAGTAAACCAGTAAATTGATCAAGTAATAAGTATGTGAATGTTTTCTTTGCGTGTAGTTTATTTTCAATTAATTTATTGTTTAAACCAGTACTGGGGATTGGTTTGTTTATAGGGTTTGTTTATAGGGTTGCTTCCACACACTTGCTATTAAAACATATTTTTCGGAATTATAAAATCTTTAGATGATATTTTGTACCTGTAAGTTAAAAGAAGAGGTTGTAAATTATACTTACAGTGAGCGCTCGCGAGTCGTAAAATCACTGATTGTGACTATCTGAAAGCAAATTTGACAAGTTTTATGAGTCACACACTTGCCTTTCAACCTCTTCAACTAGTACAAAATATCATTAAAACATCTAATGATTCCAAAATTCCGAAAATATTTTTTTTTTTTGTTCGAAAATTTGAAAATACTGCTTTGAAGTGAAATTGATCAAGAGTTTGTTGATTGTTGCAACTTGTTGTTCCAAAAGTTGTTGCAGTTATTTTATTATTAATTTGGCTTACAGTAGGTCTGCAGAATGTAAGTTGATGTGATTACAGCTCATATATATCATTTATATATTTGAAAAATATGTTTATTATCAACTATATATGTGAGAACAGAAAATAAGCTAAGATTAATGTAGAATTATCTGTGATTTTCAAACAAACTTAATGAGAAATGTTGATTAAACGTGCCTTTGAATTACCTATCAATATTGAATCTTAAAAAAACGAATTTATTTTCAGCAGTTTGTTCGATCAATTTAACACCTGTGATCAATTTACCCCCGATTTACGGTACTTAAAGTAATTAATGCATTATGAAGTAGGACTGCAGGTAAATAAAATAAATATTACGCACTAAATGTAATTAATAGCACTAAAATTATGAAATTTCGAAAACAACTTGAAACTTTGCCGAAGATACTACCCTGTTTTGAGGCATCGTTTCAACGATATTAAACAAAGACCACCATTAGACTACCAATAATCGCAGATCAGTCCCATATGGAAAAAGTAGGCATTGAGAAAATGGCAGTCGAAGTTACGAAGTGCAATTCCCATGTAAATATTTGAAAAATCATAGGTAATTTATTAATTTTTTTGAGTCAAAATCAGCTTCAATGAAGCTCGCATGTTTTGTTATATCAGCGAAAAATATAGCAATTCAAAAAGCAGAACATTAACTTGAACTATGAACTATTGTATTTCAGGTTGGAACTGACATGCATGATGGGAAAAATTGATGACGTTGTTTTCACATTTTTCATGATCAAAGTCCGTAGTATTATCACATAATATGAAAGTTAATTCCAATTGATAGTGGATAGCGTTGTTATCACAAAATTGACGAAAATTCATATGGGACTTATATGCGATTATAGGCAGTAAATTTGACAGAACTTTCAAAAATAATATCTATTTAATCGCACAAAATCACCCCCTTGAATGTTTAGGGCTAATAGCATTCAATACTGGATATATGTATGTATGTAATAGCAATTCCATAGAGCAAAGCCGTTGGTCCCGGTTCATGAGTTGATGGGTCGATAGGTAGGGTCCAGGTGTGGGAGCTGCCTCCCTGGCGTCGGTAGCATTGGTGCTCAGCACGGAAAACAAGATCGACGGAAAACAAATCAAGGAAAAAAAAAGAGTCTCAGAATTTCGTGAGCGCAATGAAATAAAAGGGATGTCGACCACTACCTACATCTCTTCTTTCCGCTCTCAGGATTCGACGATTCGCTGTCTCTTGTTGTGTGTTCTTCTAAAACTGAGCAATATTCAATACCGCAAAACATCTACGCAGTGATATTTTCTTTCGGCGCAGATGATGTGCGGTAATCGAAAGTTAAGAATGTATCACAAAATTTACAATAATATTCTAGCCAATTTTCATACACGTATTGGACTGCAACAGCCGAACTTATGAAAGAATAGGTTGCCCATAGCACATTTTAAGAAAACATCACAAGTTTTAATGGGTGTTTTAAATCAATCATTACGAAGAAACCATAAAATTTACAAGATTACTATCAAAGGTACAGCTCTAGGGAACTGAATGGAGAATTTTTTGTGGAACAAATAAATTAACAGTTATGAAGATGTTTAACTTAAAATCACTAAAATGTATGAAATTTTAAAGTTGTTTTTGGTACTCTCAACATACTTTTCAATTTTGTTGTATAATAATTAAATTTAATCGAGTTCTTCACAAAGAAGCTTTGGTAGATAAGACTTCAATCTTTCATTTGGTATATTTCAATCAGAAAAAAACACATTAGGGTTGAAAAAATATAGCTAACCAAAGATGGCTATGAGAAAAAAAACATAGAATGCTCAGTTGACAGCTTGTTCTCGTCACGATTGGTCGTTTTTTCGGTACTTTCGAGCTGTTTATTTTTCTCCTTTTTTCACTTCGTAGCGAGTCTACTTTTTTCCTAATCGTCTGGAAATCACTCGTGGCTGGCCATAAAGCTCCCCAACGCGAGTCATCGGAGTAGTGCTGGCTTTTAATAGCCATTAAATCCTAGAAACATATTTCTTGTTTTTCCATAAACCAAAGTCACCGGCTGGGGATAGCAGCTATTGGAACAAAAGCACGAGCTTTTGTCGGTTAGAGAAGAGAGTGGTCAGAACAATCTCGCACTCACAGTGAATTAGTAGTGAGTCACTATTTGTTTACATCCCTCACCGGGTAAAGTAGGCGCAGTTAAAAGCCGTTCTTCACAGCCGGAATAGTCTTCGGTATAGGTCGGCGACACCCCAAGTCAGTTTTCGTGGTGCAATATATCATCCGTCGAGTGAAAACCCCAGTATGATACAGTGAAAGCAGTTTAACTCAAAGAACTCACTCTCAAGAGAGCGGTCTCTTATCCGGTATATAACAGTGAGCCGTAGTGTTTTCGCGGGTGTTACGTTCTCCGGATAACTTCACTCTATCTATCTGGTTTCCATTTCCCCCGTGTGAAAAAATAAATAATCAAAGTGCATCGTTGGGGGTAATTTTTCCCGCGGTCCACTGACCATGGCGTCGGCAGTGGACCCCTTACCCCTTACTGGGGACCCAGGTGGAGGTCTATCGAACAAATCTACACAAAACCTAATCAATGGAAGCTACGCTGGAAGAACCCTTCCAGAGTACATGGACCCCAAGAACACCAGCGGCGAGCTGACAATTCTGAGGATGGAAGGCGTCCACGGCTCACTTCCGAAGCACCCCTTTCTCCTAAGAACCTCCGTGGAAAAATGGATCGGCTCAACAATAGAAGGAGCTTTTCCAGAGGGCAAAGGAATCTCCTACGCTCTCAAGGTCCATAGCCCTGAACAAATAAAACGTCTGCTGGCGATGTCGAAGCTACTCGACGATACAGAAGTCAAAATAAGCAAACATCCTAACCTCAACTTCACCCGATGCGTTGTAAGCTGTCTAGACACTGTGAATTTCAACGACGATGATCTCAAGGCTGCCCTAGCTTCTCAAAAGGTTGCGGATCTTCGCCGGATCACTCAAAGGGTTGGGGAACGACGGGAAAATACTCCCACTATCATCCTAACGATCGAAGGGACTACTCTTCCGGAATTCATAGACTTTGGCTGGCTTCGATGCAGGACAAGACGGTACTATCCGGCACCGATGTTGTGCTATAAGTGCTGGAATTTTGGACACACCAGGGCTCGTTGCCAGCAAACCAATGCTACATGTGGAAACTGTGCCCAACAGCATGAGACCGCTGAAGGACAACACTGCCATACTACTTGTTTTTGCACCAGGTGCAATATAGCCGAACACAGCCTCTCAAGCCGCAAATTCCCCGTGTACGTTACCGAAAACGAGATTCAAAAGATTAGAGCAGACAAGAGGCTCTACCAACAGACGCATGGTACAACCAGCTACGCTGGAGTTGCCTCTGCTGGCAAGGACCAAATTATCTCCGAACTGTCCGACAATCTTGCAATCATCCGTCTTGAAATGGAGGAAAAGGACAAGCGGATCCAAGCACTCGAAGCTGGCAACAATGGCAACATCACCAACAGCAACCTGATCCATGAACTTATGGCAAAAATCGATTCCCTCGTGGAAGAAATTAAGAAGAAGGACGATCGTATACTCGCCCTGGAACAGGTCCTAGTCCAACGATCCAGGACCATCAGCGGGGACGATACGATTGAACACCTATGCCCAAGTGTCTTCACTCAATAGCACCGTCGCCCTCAAAGATAAAGAGATCGCCACACTGCGAGCAATTGTAGCCAAAATTCCGAAGGAAAACACCACCTCAACACCGCAAAACTCCCACAAATCCAGGAAACTCTGCCAAGAGGGAACATCTAAAAATGATCCGCCATCCAGCGAACTTCAACCACCCAAACCCCTAAACTCAGACCTGCGGGAGGCTCGACTCCGAAGCCGAAGCCGCAGCAACAACCCCAAAAAGGTAACTGGATCCCCAAAACGGTCCCGCTCTCCAATCAAGAAAGACAAAAGGAGCAACAACAACAACAACACCAGTAATAGCAACCAACCAACGGAAAAGAACAAACCGAAACTCAAACCCGGCATTGACCCTGACTCGCATTCGCCCTCATCAGAGCACTCCGACGACCCTATGAACTAATACAATTCTCACTGCACCTTTCCCCCCTAACAACCTACAATGCACCCCACAATACCACCCACCCAAGATAATACGGTTCTTCAAAATGCGGAGTCACCCAGTCATGTAGCCGATACAAACGACATCATCACACCAACCAACACCAGCTGGATGAAGAAAACGGTGGAAGCCTCGGGTAGCCGCGACCCCGTTAGTGCGGACGCTACACCCCCACCGGAACTGTCGGACAACCTCCGGCACCCAAACGCTCTCCCCGTTACCGGACGCACAAGGGTGGTATCACCCGTTCCCCGAACTGTTTCCCGTCTAGACCTTGGGACAAACGAGGCCCCGTTGGTGCGGAAGCCATACCCCCACCGGTACGAGCGGACAACCTTCGTTCCCCTTGGACTGACGGAGGAGGGACGGACAAGGGTAGAAATACCTATACCCCTGGAAGGACCATGGAAAGCTACGAAGACTACGTGAAGCAACTCACTCCCCGCACAACACTTAGGAAAAAAGGACTCCAATTTCATACCAATACAACTCATCTGACAGTTTCAGGCCACACAGGTTTTAACCTCAGCCCGCTTCCACCCGCAGCAAAAACAGATGCAGCCCTATATGACCTGCTCTCTCATCAAAGATTTGGATCATCGCTACTCAACCAACCGTCTTCCTCCCACAACAACAATAAACCAGCCACAAACAATCATCCCCCACACAAAGTGAGGAAAACAAATAATCCAGAAAGAACTCCCGGACTTGCGGCAACCCTGCCAGCGATAGACTCTCTTCATCTGCCTCGTTCTGGTGAAGCCTCACCTATCATCGGACCTCTCGAATCAACGACAAACCTGCCAGTGCTGGACTCCTCACCGGCACCTTCCTCTGGCGAGACTACACTCGCTAGGACTCCGCATCGTCTAGAAATCCCTAAAGTTGCAACCGATGATAGAACCAGGCTTGCGCTGCAGTGGAATATAAATGGTTACATGAACAATCTCCCAGACGTTGAGCTCCTGGTACACGAAAACCCTCCTTTGGTTCTCGCTATTCAAGAGATCCATAGGACCAGCACCGAAAATCTTAATCGTACCCTACGGGGATCATATCACTGGGTATACAAAAGTAGCCCTAATATATACCACTCCGTTGCAATTGGCATCCACACATCGTCAACTTTCTTCCCGATCCAGATTCAGACCGATCTTCCGATCGTGGCGGTTCGACTGGAAGCCCCTCTCGCAGTATCTATCATCAGCATCTATTTACCCTGCGGACAAATCCCGGACCTACAAAACAAACTGTTCGAGACGCTCAAGCAAATTGATGAACCTAGAATTATCCTCGGCGATGTCAACGGACATCATCCGGCTTGGGGCAGTTCAAAGTGTGACTCCCGAGGTAAACTTCTGGCCGATATCGCTGAATCTCTTGAGCTTATCATCCTCAACGATGGATCAAACATGTACATCAGTGGTCAAAGGGAGTCCGCCATAGACATATCAATGGTAAGTTTAGACATTGTGAGTCAACTGCTCTGGCAAATTCACGAAGATCCCATGGGCAGCGACCACCGACCAATTGACATCTTTCTGAACGACCGTCCACCTGAAACATCGAGACGCCCAAGATGGATCTACGAGCTGGCGAATTGGGAAACTTTCCAGTCAGCGATAGATGCACGGCTTGAAGAGGCGATGCCGGAGACAATCTCCGACTTTGTATCCATGATTAATCGCGTATCCAAATCATCAATACCACGAACAAGTTCTCACCCCGGACGTAGAGCCCTCCACTGGTGGACCACTGATACAAAGACTGCGGTCAAAGCCAGAAGGAAGGCTTTACGAGCTGCCAAGCGACTGCCCGAAGGACACCCCGGTAAGGAAGAAGCGATGGCCTCCTACAGGAAAAGCCGTAACGGTTGCTGACAAACGATCCGAGAAGCGAAGCGAAACAGTTGGGAGAACTTCCTAGAGAGCATCAACGCACACCAAACATCAGCAAACTTTGGAGACATGTTAATGCCTTAAGCGGAAAAAGAAGAACCACAGGTATTGCCATCCGAGCAAACGGAACAATCACTCGTGAGCAGAGCGTCGTAGCAGACACGCTTGCTGACTATTTTGCCAATCTCTCCTCGCTTGGCATATATGACCAGCATTTTATCAGGCGGCACGGAGTCTCCAACGAATCCTTAGCGCGACTGCAGATCCCTAGCGACCGTAGTGGCCTTCAAATCAATCGCCCCTTTTCCCCAGTTGAACTCAACTATGCGCTATCGAAGGGAAATGGGAAATCTGCGGGCCCCGCCGGCCTCGGCTACCCTAGTCTAAAACACTTGCCCCCAGCAGCGAAGCAAAACTTTCTGCACCTTCTTAACAAGATCTGGCTCAACGAATCCTTACCTAAAGAATGGAACCACAGCCTAGTGGTGCCAATTCCCAAAAGCGGTTGCAATCCAGTCGACCCCAGCAGCTACAGACCAATTTCCTTAACATGTTGCAGCAGTAAAATCATGGAAAGAATGGTAAATCGGAGACTGATTCAATTCTTAGAGGACCACGGCCACCTTGACCATCGGCAGCACGCCTTCCGTCCCAGTTATGGAACAGGAACCTACTTCGCCACATTGGGACAGCTACTAAATGACGCCAAAGAGCGAGGGGAACACACAGAAATCGCAACATTCGACCTGTCGAAGGCCTACAATCGTACCTGGACACCGAACATCATCAAACAGTTACAGGATTCGGTATCGGGACATATATTGGCATTCGTCCACAATTTCCTCGACAACCGGACCTTCGAAGTATGTATTGGAGCTCACAAGTCAAAAATTTGCCGAGAAGAAACGGGGGTTCCTCAAGGCCCAGTCATCGCCGTCACTCTTTTTTTGGTAGCAATGAACGGGGTTTTCCGTAACCTGCCGAAGGATATATACACTTTCGTATACGCTGACGATATTGTCCTCCTCACCGTGGGCAGAACACCGAAGGCCTTGAGACGGAAGCTTAAAGCGGCGGTCAATGCTGTAGTAAGATAGGCCAGCTCAACCAGATTTCAACTCTCCGTGGAAAAAAGCGCCGTAACGCACATCTGCAGTTCTAATCACCGTATCATCCCCAGCACGATCACTATCAACGGTAAAACAGTTCCTTTCCGGAAGACAATCAAGATTCTCGGCGTACGCATTGACAGACACCTTACCTTCAAAAACCATTTCCTGGAGGTCAAAGAGAACTGTAAAACGTGGATTAATTTACTAAAGACGCTCTCCAAAGAGCATCGCAGCAACAATCGAGATATAAGACTGCGAGTCGCAAAAACCATCATCCACAGCAGGCTCTTCTACGGAATTGAGCTTACCTGTAACGCTTCCAATCATCTAACTGCAATCCTCGGTCCAGTATACAACAGCTCGCTTCGAATTATCTCTGGACTTCTGCTATCCACACCCGCCATCTCCACCTGCATTGAGGTCGGGGAATTTCCTTTCGCCTTCTGTCTAACCACCGCCCTATGCAAAAGAGCCGTTTGCTTTCTAGAGAGAACCGCTCCCTGCCCCAGAAATGTCTTTCTCCTTGACGAGGCTAATCGACTCCTGCGTCAAATATCAAACCAGGAGCTACCCCCGGTTGCTTTACTGCAGTGGAACGGGACTAGAAATTGGGCCGCTCCACAAGTGCGCTACGACAAAACCATTAAAAACAGATTTCGGGCAGGAGACAACTCGTCAGCTCTTAGAAACACCGTTGTTAAACTACAAACCATAAAATACGCTAACCATACGATCCATTTCACCGATGGCTCTAAGGCACAAGGGCGAGTAGGCACAAGCATGACTGAAGGAACCTCATTCCAGCACTACCGTCTTCCGGATATTTGCTCGGCTTTTTCCGCTGAGGCCGCAGCTATTACCCTAGCAACGTCTAGTCCATCCACCGGTCCAGTAGTAATTTTTTCCGACTCCGCCAGCGTTCTATCAGCCATATGCAGCCCGACCGCAAGGCATCCCTGGATTAAAGAGATACAGAACAGAATCAATAACAACATCGTACTCGTTTGGATTCCGGGACACTGTGGAATCATAGGTAACGAAACGGCAGACCAACTAGCCGCGTCTGGAAGATACGGTCCTTTTCTAACACGTGAAGTCCCCGGACAGGACATCAAACGATGGGTTTCAAGTACGGTTCGCGCAGCCTGGGTGGCCGAGTGGAACAGTCTTAGACATCCTTTCATACGGAAAATCAAAGGTGATACGCATAAATGGGAGGACCTTCCCATTCTAAAAGACCAAATAAAAGTTTCAAGACTCCGCACTGGCCATGCGCGTTTCTCACACAACATGGGGGACAGTAGAAACTTCAGAACACTGTGTGAGACTTGCCAAAAGCGACTTTCCGTTGAACACGCCATCATCGAATGCCCGGCATACCAGTCCCATCGGGAGCTCCATGGTATCCCCAATAGCATTAGGAACGCCTTACAAAATGACAAATTCTCCACATCGGCTCTTATCTGTTTCCTAAAAGACACTCAATTATACAACCAAATATGATCCCGAAAAATCTAAGTAAGGACAGCACACCATACGGCCCCGCAAAAACTGCCACAAACCAATGCTACAACTCCCACACACGATGAACACCCTGCTTTCAACAACGGACATGATCTGGAGACGAACAACAATACTCAACATGGCAACGACCCGGCTTTCCGACAGAAACAACGTAAAAAAAAACCCAAATATCGTAACTATTACTCAGGGGGGCCTCTAACGCCCTCTTCTATGAAATGACTGGAGATAAATCAGCCTGCGGCTGAAAATCTCGATAATTAAAAAAAAAAAAAACAAACAAAAAAAAAAACAGAATGTTGAATAACTTACTTAGCAGTCATTTCCGACCCTATGTTTCATGGGGATTTTTCACAACTTTCCCTATCTATCCTTAAAATATATAAAACCCGGAACCAAACACCCAACCCTATCGGAAAAAATGCTCTGCTTTCACTCAAACGTTGTGCATTTGTTCCTTATTAAAAATATTAAACCCCTATTTTTTTTGTATTTCACCATAAGGGTGCACCTTAGTGAGTTAGGGTTGGTCAAAAATTGTCATTTTCGACTATACATCCAACTTTAAAAACTCATAAATTTTTAACTACTAGGCCAATTTTCGATCTTTATTCAGTACTAGCTGAGTGTGCCCAGCCTTGCTCTAGATTCAATGTTAGCTTGAGCTTATGAATGCGCCGATTAAAAAAAGCATGCTATATTGTACGTAGCCCCTTTCCCCTCTCTTATCTATTTAAGGGGATACCCAATTACCTCCACATGCCAAATTTGGTTCTATTTGCTTGATTAGTTCTCGAGCAATGCAGAAATTTCTATTTCGTTTGTATGGGAGCCCCCCTCCCCCTTTATAGAGAAAGAGGGGTCTCGAACCATCATAAGAACCTTTCTCGGCGCCAAAAACCCCTGCATACAAATTTTCTTGAAGATCGGTTCAATAGTTTCCGAGTCTATAAGGGTCAGACAGACAGACAAACAGAAATTTATTTATACATAGGGGAAAAGTTAGCTTCGGCAATACCTTAACCTATTATCGTCAGGGGGGTAAACAACGTCCTTGAGAGCTCAATTTTGTCATGTGGATACATTGTGTTTCAGAGCAACTATTGGCCAAATTTGAGTGCTCCAGGACTTTGTTTACCCCCTTGACGATAATAGGTTAAGGTATTGCCGAAGCCAACTTTTCCCCTATATATTTTGATTTTGATTGATTTTGATAGGATAGATAGGATGGTCAATCAATTTTCAAAGAAAGAGTTAGTTTGGAATATTTTCTAACACAAAAATAATTAACATGAATTGAAAAAGAATCTTATTAGTAATAGGGTTAACTAACCCATTTCCAGCCTATTAAGCACAACCCGGACTTAGTCTTTTTTTTAATCTAGCGCAGCTTAGCACCAAACAGAATGTTATTATTACTGATGGCTTTCAAATTTATTTACCTTTCCGTACGTACCGCAAGATTTGATAAAGAGAAACCAATCTTTGAGATATTTTCAAAAGTCTAACACTGCTTCTTGACGCCAAACTCGGCCTAAGGATTTCAAACTCGGCCTAACGCATTGAAACGCCATTGAAACACCAATGAATTCACTTCGGCCTATCGGATGAAGATAATACATGATTCGGTCGGAGCGCCTTTTTTGTTTTTGGGAATAATGGGTGCAAACCTTCATATCACGCGTTCTCATTGACATCGTTCGGTAGCTTATTAACTAAAGTATCATACCAAACGCATAATTGACTTGTTAACTCTGAAAGCATGGATTTATTTGAACTTTTCTGCTCGATAGGCCCAAAATGGACGATTAGGCCGAAGTAGTTCTCTACCCTAAACGGAAAAGGGACACTGACCAATTATTACACTTCGGAAGAAATCAACGGATGTCTTAATAATATCGGAAATTTTAAATCACGTTCGATCAAAATAGTTAACATATGTGAGCGTAGTCCTACGTCAACTGTTCGTACAACCCGTTGGGCTTACCCTTGTAGTTTTTTTTTTGGTATTTTACCTCTTATGTCAGGCTCATCCATACCAATTTAAGGTATCGAGATATTCTTTCCTGCTCGGGTATAAGCCCACGATTCAATAGCATGCTTTTATAAACAAAATGCTTTTAAACGATGGATGTAATCATAATTCAAAGACTATCTAGTAAAAATCGGTAGCTTAGTAGTTACCGTCACGATTTCAATTCCAGTCCAGTATAGTCGAATAAAAGCGTTTCTATGTTCTTTTTTTTAAGTAGTTCGTTTATTTACTAGGCTCAGTCGTGTATGACACTTTGCGGAGCTAAAAATCCGTAGTTTTTTAATTAACATTTTAAACAGCAGTAAATCTAGGTTAGTATTGAGTACCAATTACTCGTGATGGTAGGTAGGAAAAAGGTTTCTGAAACCTCCTTCAGATAATTCTCTCGAACGGTTGACCAAATGCTGGTTGGACAGGGGCAAGTAGCACAGAAAAAGGTGGATAATAAGACTGGAAATGGCTGGAAAATGTGTGGAAAGGAGGGAAGGGTCACATCAAAATCTAACATCAGACAAACAAACGAATTCGTAGATCGCCTGCATGTAGGGAAGATCACGGGTTCCCAATACATCTCTTACTTCACGGAAGGGTTGTCTACCTTGGGCCACTAGGGTATCCAATAATCATGCTCTGGAGGCGTCATTACCCGGGCGATGTCAAACTGCGTGATCGATGTCATCATAACCGGTTCTGCACCTACATATTTTCAACGAGGTTTATTCTGTAGAGATGCGCGTCTAGCGAGTAGTGGTTGGACATAAATCTTAACATCACGCGAATGAATTCCCGACTTAAATCCAGACCTTTGAACCACGCACTCGAAGAAACATTTGGAGTAATGGAAGTAATAAACGGAAAAGTGATCAATTATTACACTTCGGAAGAAATCAACGGATGTCTTAATAACATCGGAAATTTTAAATCACGTTCGATCAAAATAGTTAACATATGTGAGCGTAGTCCTACGTCAACTGTTCGGAACAAGGATTCTGAAGTTTTCGAAAGGTGGTTGAGTATTCATTTAAGACACCGAAGCCAGTGGTTGATTAAATTCACAGACTTGTGTCAGCAAAGCTTGAACATAAGTCATTATTCAAAATAATAATACCTATTATTTTGAATAATGACTTATGTTCAAGCTTGCAGGTGTACGACAATGAATGAATGTTGAGGGAACAAAAGTTCAAACGGTCAAAAAGTCGATTGAACAAAAAAGTCGAATGAAATTCAAAGGGAAAAAAAGATCGAATGGAGAAAATGTTAAATGAACAAATCAAGACCAATAGTTGGAAAGACCAAAACTCAATTTTGTAAACAAACCGTGTAAGGCCATTTTGTCGCGAACCAAAGTCCGCCAACGCAAACCAACAAAATGAACAGGTCTCTTCTACCCGATTGTGTTTTAGGCTTGTGAATGTAGGTTCGGGACGAGTTTATTTTAGTAAACAATACACTTAGCACACAAGGCACATTTAAATGTTTGATGTTTGATATGAAAAAAATATTTCAACTGATTCAACTGATGAGCTCTTTGACAAACACACCTTCTTTATACTGCATAGGTAGAGTACATAGGTACACCTTTATAACTCATAGGTAGAATAAGTTTTTCGATTCGCGGCAGGAATACACATCATGACTTTACTAACATAACTGAAAGATATGGGTACTACTTTCATATTGAAAATAGCTATTGTATTAATAAAAACACATGATCAGGGCGTCACAAAATCAGTTTCAATCGACCAAATCGATGCGACGAAGAGACTGCTGGCTTTCTTTTTATGTTAAAGTCGAACAGCTTCGCAGCATTCTAGAACCTCAGTCGGCGTGCACAAACAAATGTTCAATCGCTTGTCTCTCTTTCTCCCGTCGCTCCATTGGTCTTCCTTTCAAGCTTCGGTGAAACGGATGAGCGAAAGAGCGCTCGACTTTGATAGTTTTCTCTTTCATGAAACACATCATGACGTATATGACGGAAAATTAAATTACACATTTAAAGCATTTCTCACGTGAAAACACTTGAAGATTACACGTAATATGTTTAATTTATCTTCCATCCACATATTTATCTAAAAAATTAACGAGAACGGGACATAACGCATTTTAAACAAATTGAAAGAGCGGTGATAGAGTGTTCGTGAAAGGGGAAAGCCATAATGAGGTTTCGTTTAACTAGAAAATCGACATGACTTATACTGAAAGCGATGAGCAAAGCAACGACGAGAAGATCCACAGCCAACGGCGCCGGTGGTGTAGTGGTAAGCGTGATTACCTCTCACCCCAGCAGGCCTGGGTTCGATCCCAGTCGGCGCCGCCGGGATGTTCTGAGGCATAACATCTCTGATCACGCCTTCCTTCGGATGGGAAGTAAAGCCGTTGGTCCCCGGTTCATGAGTTGATGGGTCGATAGGTAGGGTCCAGGTGTGGGAGCTGCCTTTCTGGCACGTCGGTAGCATTGGTGCTCAGCACGGAAAACAAAATCGACGGAAAAAACAAACCAAAGGAAAAAAAAAAAGATCCACAGCCAGCGTTTCCTTCTAAACGTGCTTCTTTTTCATTACCATTTCTTGCTTATAGTCTAGCTAGGCGTTATAGAAATGAAGCGTTGAACATGTGTGTATGAGAGAAATAAAACTCGAGCTCATTTTAGAGCTTCGGAAATGTAGAGCCCTGCACATGATTATTCAATTACTTTGACGTAATGGAGACGCATTGTACTTTAAATGCATAAACATGAGACACCGATGCGACATGATGTTAAAAAAATGTCTCAAAAACGAAAAATAATGTTTTTAATATGCTGGTACATCATGTAAAAAAGTATAAGCTTTCCAATAAAAATATAAGAAGGGGGGTGTCTTTGGTCTCAATACTGTAAAAACCACAAAAAAAACTTATCATGTTTGGTACATTTGAAAAGAGCCGTTTTGATGTTTTATGGCCCGCAAAAGGTATAGGTACCCAAGTAACAATCTAAATGCTTGGAAGATTTATTCTTATTTTATCATTGTTTTATCATAGCATCCCTTGCAGCCTGTGGTTGTATTATGCTTTTGTGTGGTTGTCATAAAATCAGGCCGTCAAGTCGTCTATAAAACTGTTTTATGACTACTAAATTAAAACTCGAGGTTCATAGTTTTAACGGTAGCTGTAAGGTGGTTATGTGTCACTACTTATAACTAAAGAATAAAACCAGAACAAAACATGCAATTATGTTTTACATATTTTTCATGACTGATATAAAACTTGAAGCACTCTTATACCACAGACAAACAGACATATCACTCATAAGTTGTTCATCGAACAAGTACCGTGCGGGACCGAAATCCGTACAGCACCGAAATCCGTACACCCTGTTGAATTTGTTTATTTATATGCATCATAACAATGTAAATATTATACATTAATACATATTCATGTTCATTCATGCATTAGCTTGATGTTTATGTCAACAATTAAGCAGTATGTCATGCAATTAAAATAAGAAAAATAAAAACCTTATCACGTGTCGGGCATTTCTATCAATCGGTTGCGTTCTTAACGATTTTCTAAGAAAATCTCTCGGATTTACTTCCAGTTGTTAAGCGTATTTAAGTGATTTTTGCAAGTAGTTTCCTGAAGGTCGATCGGAAAGGTAAGTGTTTATCGTTTTATATCTCAATGCTAAGCAATGGATCATTCATATGGTATTTATTTATCAAAATTAGTACTGTACGGATTTCGATCCATATATAACAGCTGATTCTAAATCCGTACACTTGTGCATTCACAATGACGACTTCACTTTATCCAATGTTTTTCAGCAGATCATGGAAGCTAAATACACGCCGGAGGATTTGGAGAAGACTATGGCAATGATGCGTGCGGGGAAATCTGATCGAGAAGCATCCAGGGATTTTGCCGTTCCATTTACCACCATAAGAGATGCCGTATTGAATCGCTACTCTCTTATTTTATTCGTATTGTAAATGTTATATTATTAATATCTTTTAATGAAGAGCGTCAAGAACCAGCCAAAAAGGAAAACAGCGCAGCTCCTCTACACCAACACGCATATACAAATTACAGAGAGCAGACAGAAATGGGCAAGAGAGCATTCCCAACAGCAGCCACCAGCGAGGAATGGACGGAAATATACATGAAAGTGAACGGGAGAAAATTAATAAAGAGAACGCAACGAAACAAAGGATTGAGGAACGACAAAAGAAAAAGGTTGAGCGAGAGAGGAAGAGGAGGAAGAAGATGAAGAAGAAGAAAGAAAGCTGGAAGCAAGAAAGCATTATAACTTGAAAAAGCAATGGCAACAATGGAGACGAAGCAGAAGAAAGCTGCGGAAAAGAAGCCATGAAAGATCTGCATTTTTATAATTATTACTCTTTTGACGTTTTAAATTAAATTAAGTTTTAGTCGTTAACTAACGTTTATTTTATTTTTCATGCACAAAACGAAAAATTAATCTTTGATGTCAGCTAATTGTCTTTTTTTGTTGGTTTCTAAGATGGTTGTAATTTTTTTTTTCACTTTCACGCCATTAAGGGCTACCATCTTAGGAACCGCTTATTCTATCGCTTGATGCCAGTGAGTTGGTGGAGCGTTTCCATTATCGGTGTATTAAAGATGTTTCGGCAGTCTTCTCTTCAGTTTACTATTATTGATTCGACAACATTGTCCAAGCTACACCGCCCAGTTTAGTCCCGGTTAATAATGTTTTGTAGCGTTGAGCTGGAGTGCCCTAAGTTCCAAAGTATTGCGCATCTTGCACGTTACCACATGTCAAATTTCAAAGACCTCGAAGTTGTGATGGGAGGTAAACTCTAGTAATAATATTTAACCCAAAGCACTGGTATAGAATAAAATTTGGAGGAAATGAATCCTTAAACATGATATTAGTTAGCATAAAAATCCAGAGCAGTCACCTTCTTAAATAAAAAGAAATCAGTTACCTTTCCTTTGATTTGATTGGAGCATCAATTAATCTAACGCTGATATTACAAGCTAAAAAAATAAAACTAAAAAAATGAACTGGAACCTTTGACGAATGATTCTTATGTAAAATCGTACGCTGAATCCAACAAAATAAATATCAATTATTTTAACGCTAAATTAGAGGTAAGAAATTTTTCGTTCGATCAATTGAACATCAATTGTCAGTGAGATTAGTGGTATTGTTATTATTTAATAGTTTTTTTTTAAGTTTTCCTTAGAAAAATTGAATTTCTGCTAATTTTTTAAGCAATGCAAATAAAAATGTTTATTGTGGTTCTACCATTACTCTCACGAAAAAAGAAATTATGACGTTTAATTCGGCGTTAAAATAATTAATATTACTTCATTACAGCCGGAGGTATTTGTGGTTTTAGTAAACACGTTTTTTTTAAAGTGATATTTCATTTTTTGGCTATATCTCAAAAACTATCCTACTGAGATTTTTTTGCACAACATTTTTGGATTCAGCGCACGATTTTACATGGGAAATGACCATCAGCGTACAACGTTCAAATATGCTGTAAACTAGTGTATTTAAACGAGTATATCTGTTTTGGACTCCTAGGCAAGCAACTTCTAAATAAATACTTTATTCAAGACAGCAACATGTTTTTTTTTTCATTGATTTAGATCGATTTACATGCATGTACGGATTTTGATTCATGACTGTACGGATTTTGATTCATCCTCAACACAGTGTACGGATTTCGATTCAAAATTGTACGGATTTTGATTCAATCGTAGAACGCTGTACGGATTTTGATTCAAGAGATGTGCAATTTTAACACCTGGTGTTTGCAAATAATGGTAAAATAAAGATAAATGTATGGGGAAAAGATGTGATAAAGAGCATAATGTGATAGCATTATTTAGTATTGACAGTTAATGATTCTCTAGTGCTTAGGTGTACGGATTTCGGTCCCGCACGGTATTTAGCGGTTAATTTAAAAATATCAGCATTTCTTACATCTAGATTACAAGAGAAAATAAGAGATTTTTTGAAATGTTGACTTTTTGACTGCACCTAATAAAACCAGTGAGCTATCTATAGAGCTAACATATACATTAGGTTTATAAAGAGAGAGAGAGAAAGATAATACTAATACTCGACTGAGTAAACGATTCATTAGGTTTATGTTATGCTTTAGAATTCCAATCTAGGAGAATATGTTTTTTTAGAAGCAGCAAGTTATAACGAAAAAAAAATGTCACCGTATGAGAAAATTTCACACAATATAAATAATTACGCTTTAATTGATAGACGATAGAACACTTACATACATCTATGTATAATTAAATAATATGTGATTGAGTATTGTTCAACAGTAAAAACAGTTTTATACTAAATAGATAATATTTAAATGATTCTTTAATATATGGTGCTAATGTAGACAAATTCAAAATATTTCTATATTTTAATATTCGTATGGCGCACTGAATGTATGCTCCTATTAAGGGGTTACGCTAACCTGCAAACTTTCAAAAAATCGATTTTGTTATTGTCCTAATCGAAAGTATATAAAGTCAAGAATATTTCCTCAAAAGATCAAGTTGATCCGATGAAAATTGTGAAAGTTATGCGACGTACAAAAATATTCACTTATAGTGGACTAAACCCAACTTGAAACTTTAAACGCGATTATCTCGGAATCATATTTTCAAAGCCGGTGCCAAAAATTTCTCGAAATGTATACATTCGATTCGTCCGATTCGTTTTGATTTATGTTCAGTACTACTCTGTGCAGTCCACGATCGTTCGGGTCTATCATTTAATTTCGATTTTTTACAGCCGATCAAAGACAAATTTTAAGGATCAAAAATCGGCACTTCAACTTTGAAAGGCCGCCATTTTGTCAAAAAAAATTTAAAAAAAAACCGAACGATCAAGAACTAGTTTAATACATGCTTAACGATTTGGCATGGTTTTTTTTTCAGATGATTACATCACAAACCGCAGTTGGCACCGCAAAAAGCGTTTTTTAGAACATCGTCCACGGGGAGCAGCCGTGCGGGGCACCAGGACCTCGTTTTTACAGCATCGACTGATAAATGTACCATTTAAAGTGTGTTCAATAAACGGCAGAAAACCGATTTTCAATATGTTGCGTCGTTTTCGAGAAAAAAAAATCCAAACTTTCGCTTTTTTCGGTCTTGTAGGTAGGCGTAACCCCTTAAGTATAATAATTACCGTAAATGCTCTGCTCTGAAGCATACACAGATTGGTTCCAAATTGTAATAAAGTCGTCCTATTTTCAATGCACAACAATATCAGCTACTATTAAAAACTGATGGTTGTTGCTTGCGGGGAGCCTGTCCAACGGTCCGCAAGTCGTATGTTGAGCGATCGATATGAACACGTTCGAAGTTTCAAAGGAAATGCGGCTTCGGCTTGTTTCGTTTGGGTGGTACCAACTATGTGATGGCTGTGTTAGCAAGGACACCTTGTGGTCTAAGCATATGTATGGGCAATTTAGAAGCTTCCAATTTAAGTTAAATTACTTAGCTGTTTAACTACTTTCATTATTTGTAATATATGCCCCAACATTGCTGAAAGAAACCCCCGTCGAATGGTATATTGCATGACATATTTCACATTAATGCTTTGGGAAATAAGGGTTCAAAATCTGTCCACTTTTCGCTACATGTTCATTTTTCGTACTCGCACCCCCATATAGAAAACAAAGCCATAGTCTTACGTCAAAAAGGTTCCCACAATACCATTATAATACCAAATTTTGCAAACGCCACACAGTTTAACCACACACGTATTTTTTTTTTCCAAATATCCATTTTTGATATTTACAAAATATTTTACATGAAATTTTTTGGTAATACTCTTAGGTATTTTACGTCTTATGGCATGCTGATCAACACCAAATTATGGTATCAGATCAGAATTAGGTATTCATGAGGTATTTTCTCCTGCTCGGGTAGTGGTAGGACCTTTGAATTTTTTCAGCACATTGCTAAGCAATACAATGCAATCAAATAATGTAGGTAGAAAAAAACTTTGATTAGACATCTTATAAGGATGTGTCCATTCCATTGCAAACAGCAACACATATTTAGTTTATTAGTAGATCAAACAGCCAGTTTTGAAAAAAAATCAAAAAGTAAAATTTCATGCAAATTTCATCAAGGAGTTTTTTTTTATCTCTTTAATGTAGTTTAAAAAAGCTTTAAGTTTTGGTATGCAAAATTCAACAACGCAATAATCACCGATGAGATTTCCGGTTAAAAAATTTATTGCTTTATATGATGGATTTTTAATTGTTCTTATTGTTATTTTTATATTATTCTTATAACATTTAGCATTTTGCAGATTAGCAATCAAAAACGAACTTCTTACAGATATAAATTTCCTCAACACTTTTCAATTGCTAAACGAATTGTCAGTTAGTGTAGCCAAACGAGCATGAAGTCATCATAGTGTTGTTTGTGGGAGAAGTATTGTAATATTATGAGCACAAAACGCTTTCCACACTTTACATTCCGATGTATTTCACGGACAACAGAAGAAGGAAATATAAAGCGAACCATTTCTCGACTGATTGTTGCAAAGATTTGCTTGCACTTCATTTTGAAGTTTTGCGCACGAAACAAAATAAAACAAAATTGCACAACGAAGAGCTCTATGATAAAATGAACTTTTTTCACGGATACCAGTAAGCTCATTTATTTTTCGTGGTTGCTAAAACCACTTTTCTCAAATATCTTTGTAGACTACTTCAAATAACTTTTGACGTAGGACTACGTCTTTGATTTCTATTTGGGGGTACACTTTGTGAAAACCGAAAATGGAACATGTAACAAATTAAGAAAGATTTTGAACGTTAATAACTCAGCTGCCTCTGGTCCAATTTCAATAATTTTATCACCAATCGATCAGAAATATGGCTACGCATCGATAACAATGCTTACGAATGTTGATTTTCAACAAGACACTTTTGAAAAACTGGTAAATGTCCAGAATTGTCCAAAAACGTTGAATTAACTAACAAATCCACCAATTACCTACATGTATATGCTGCTTCCCCAGCACAGTCGTCAGAGATTAGTAAGTAGACGAAACAAGTCGAAGTGGCATTCGCCTCCGATCCTCGGGCGCGTGCGAATAGGGAGGATGGAATTGCGAAATATTTTGCACACTCATCGCCATACTCAGAACCACACGCTCCTAACGACCACACCACTGTGTGGTGGTGTTCGGTCGTCGAAATTAGTAGCAGAGTAGCAGTGCTTTCGGCGTGTGGCGTTGAAAATTGTTCTCCAGTAACAACGAAAGGCTGCCTGCAAGCAGCAAGCTGCAGAGCCCACATAAGCAACCATCAAAGGAGGAAGAAGCTGCAGCGCTATGCTATGGATCGGAATCAGTAGCTCTTCGTGAGTCGCTGCAGGTCGGTCATCTATGCCAAGCGTGTCACCCTCGCTCCAAACGAAATACAGCTTGACAGCCTCATCCGTGTTGAACACGCAGCTCAGAATTACTCAACCATCACTACAAAACGGTCCTTTTCAGGGCCACCAAAAATTTGTTGAAGAGTATTATTTGGACATTGGTCAAGGTCATCAGTTCCCGCAAGCAGCTAGCTATCAAGGCTCAACCTGTCTATAGAAGGTGTGGAATTGTAGGCCTGAATATATTGGTGCAATTAGTTTTTCCTCGGCTTTCATTCCGCACGATTCGTTTCTTTCGTTTAATCAATCACCCTTGTTGTGACGTCGAAAAGATTGTTTCAATCAGCGCTTACATATGAAATTTAATGTGGATTATAGAATTTTTTGTATGAAACCAAAATTTATGAATAGTTTGCCACTAAATGTTGAGATAATTGATTGATTATTGAATTATCACACTGTATACCATGAAAAAGCAGCCTGTTTGTGAGTTTTTGCCTGTTTTCAAGTAAGGAGTTATCATAAAAACAAATCGCCAAACAAAATCATCATGCAGAACTAGCTAGGATTTGTTTTACTTCATATTTAACAAAATTGCTCCCGAGTGTTAAGACATCGTCTCCCGCAAAGTTTACATTTTTCCCTCTACCAACACATACATCAGGACTAGATAGATCTCTACAGGATCTATAGAATCCACGTAATTTCAAAAAACCAAAATGCACAGCATTACGAAAAGAGGTCAGGTTTCGACCAATAGCAGATAGATTTTAATTCATAACAAGCCAAACGATTGGAAATTTATCTACCAATCTGTTAAAATGAACATTTAGTTAATTTTCAATAGCTCATTATTGAAAAATACCAAATGTCCAACTGTTGCAATGGTGATCAAAATTATCACCGAATGTGTGAAAACAGTGCATTCCCTAACACAGACTTAAAAATCCAATTCGATTCCTTTTCAGGACCACCATAAATTTGTTAAGAGTATTATTTGGACATTTGTCAAGGTCATCAGTTCCCGCAAGCAGCTAGCTATCAAGGCTCAACCTGGTATCTATAGAAGGTGTGGAATTGTAGGCTCGAATGTATTAGTGAGATTAATCATCGTCCGACCATTTTCCAGAACACACTAGTAGGAAGTGTTAAAAATCCATAGATAATTTGAGAGAACTGGGAATAATTCGCTTTGGGTGTATATTCAGTTCCCAGAAAGCCAATAAAATCAAATTTGTGAGAAAATTAGCTCTCACAAGTTCAATCTCTCGAAGTCCCTCCTTTTTTACATATTCTGCACAAACGATACTTTCCGCCCCGCCCCATTCATATAAATCGCAAGGAAATCCTGTGAGGAGTGAATTGAATACACTTTAATACCAAAATGCACAAAACTTAAACATTCATAAATAACAAAAAATCAAAAGCCATCTTTTAAAGTCGAGTAGATGAATCGAAAATACTCAAGTTGACAGTCCCTTGGATTCTCTTAATCAACTTTCTCTTTAAAATAAATACTACAAATTTGATACGCTTACAAATAAAAAACGGAGGGAGTTAAGATAATTGATGATTGATCAATTAAAAGAACTAAATGTTCACATTTGTTCCGTCCACTAGCGGTCCTACGTCAAACTTCCGTTCGTGCCCCTAGGCACAGACCCTTCTGCTTTTTTTTATCACTACTACTAATAAATCATCAAGATAGTCAACGTTCATTACACTTTCAAAAAGTAAATTACTCATATCACATCAAATAGTCGTATAAAGGCTAACAACCACAACGAGCTTTTTTCAGAAAATAATTCGAAAACCCGTTTTATTCAGCAATGTAGGTACTCTGTTTTTCAGCATTTATTCGATCAATATGCTTACATGGGGCTCTAAATTGATTGCTTGAGCAGTATCTGCAGTATGGACACTAAATACTTACGGAGGAAACTGATGATTCCTTAAACGTTCGATTTTTTTAGAAAATGGTCAAATTCCAAAGTTTTGTTCAGGATTATTGCCTTTCTTGTATTTTTTGAAAATATGCCTGATCAAACTGTCTTTTGCCAAACAGTATACTTTTCATTTTACAGATCAAATTCGTAGTTTTTAATTACCTAATATCGTAAAAACAATTAATGTGCAAATAATTTAATGCAAGATTATTAGTAAGCGGCGCCGGTGGTGTAGTGATAAGCGTGATTTCCTCTCACCCCAGCAGGCCTGGGTTCAATACCAGTCGGCGTCGCCGGGATGTTCTGAGGCATAACACCTCTGATCACGCCTTCCTTTGGAAGGGAAGCAAAACCGTTGATCCCCGTTTCATGAATTGATGGGTCGATAGGTAGGGTCCAGGTGTGGGAGCTGCCTCCCTGGTGTCGGTAGCATTGGTGCTCAGTACGGAAAACAAGATCGACGGAAAACAAATCAAGGAAAAAAAAAAGATTATTCGTATGTTTTTCACCCTTTTGAATATATTTATGCTCATTTTATATAGGCCCTATCATATCAAAAATTTATAAAAAACGCAATAGTAGAAATAATTTATTAATTTATTTAGATATATGCGACCAACTGAATTTAGCTATCAGTACTGCATTTGAAGAACACACAGATAAAAATTCTGAATTTTATTTGTGATGTAAACATTCATTCACGTAGACTTGTATTTCATTTCACGCAACCGAGCAAGTTGCAAACAATGTTGTTTACAAATATGGGCTTTTGTATACAATATTTGCTACATTGCATGAAATGTGTCAGAACTTTACACGATATATAATGTAAACGTATATGATATGTGACGCTCAATTTATGTGCATAATATTGAACAGAAATTTACACTACTTTTTCGAACTGTGTATAATGCAAAAACAGAACATGTAATAAAGTCCTGTCCAAAGAACTTCTTTAATTACGTAAAAACCAAATTAAAATCTGACAATTTTCCTTCAATAATGCAACTCGACGAAAATGTCGGTGATAGCTCGGAAAAAAAACTGCAATCTATTTGCATTTTTTTTTTCAAGAAATCTATACGACATTTTCTGAAGAAGATCGCGACTGCGATTATTTTGCATTTTTTCCAGAATTTTCAAGGGACATTGGCCTCAATCAACTTCAAGTGCAGGATATTTTGCAGGCTTTAAAAAAATTAGACGCCTTAAAAGGTCCTGGACCTGATGGAATTCCTCCAGTATTTATTAAATGGAACTCACTGCTCCATTGTTCTGGATATGTAATATGTCCCTGGAATCTGGAACCTTCCCAAAAACTTGGAAAAGCTCATTCCTAGTGCCTATCTTTAAATCTGGCTGAAAATCTGACGTACGTAATTATCGTGGTATAGCCATTATCTCTTGCATTCATAAACTTTTCGAGGCAATTGTCAACGAAAAATTATTTCTCCAAATCAAAAATAGAATTACTGACATGCAACACGGCTTTTTCAAGGGTCGCTCGACCTCGACAAATTTACTTGAATTTATAGACTATTCATTGAATGCAATGTGTCACTGCCAAAAGCTACTTTCTTCTCTGATTAGAGAGTCTTTCGCTTTTGTGACACCTATGCCAAAAAACTGCTTCTTGAAGTTACTTTTTTCTCCGTTAGGAGAGAAGTTTTCACTTCTAAGGATCGAGAGTTTTTCGGATTCAATGAAGAACCTGGAGTAAGCTTCGAACTTAACTTTATTTTCAATTTCTGTACAAAGTGATCTTAGGTCTACGTATTGCATAAGTGATTTATAATTATGTAAAAATCTTTCCTGTTCTTACGGAATTTTCCATGTCCCTTTAAATACCGGGCCTTTCACTAGTTTCCTAACTTTAAGTTGAAAAAATGCCACTTGTCCTTCAAAGGGCTAACTTATATATTGAGTCCTTATGTACTATGTCCTTTTCAGAACCGGGATTTGGTCGTCATTTTTCTAAATTTATTGGTTTATTTTACTCAGGTCTGAAAAGGTTAACAAATAAGAATTTGAAACATTTGTAGCGCTTAAACAGTAAATCATATCCTTCCTTAAGGATAAACCGAGAGGGAAAATTATGCCTTATGGTATACGCACGTGGGCGTGTTATTCTTCACTCGAAAGCATGAGCATTCCTAGATAAATAGTGCAGGCATATTATGTAAACGAGCGATCGTTTTTGTTTTACTCTACTTTTCATTTCATTTTCTTGAAACTGGTATCGACATCAACGGACCTTGTGCAACTATGTGGATTTGCTTATGGCTTTGATCTGTAGATTAATTGTCTCGCGGTAACACAATGGATAATGGAAACCACGTAGAAGCTCTCTATACAGACTTTAGCAAGGCATTTGACCGCATAGACATACCAATGCTACTTTTTAAATTGCAAAAAATTGGAATTGAGTCAGGGCTCCTAAAATGGGCTGAATCATATTTAACTAACCGCCAACAAATAATTAAATTCAACGGAAAGAAATCGAGTCCAATTCAAGTCACTTCAGGCGTCTCCCAAGGCTCTCATTTGAGACCTCTTCTTTTTATTCTATACGTAAACGACATTTCTTTCACTCTCAAAAAACTTAAATTGCTTATTTATGCCGACGACATGAAGCTCTTTTTGGAAATAAGAAATGAAGAAGACATCAATATATTCCGGAATGAAATACACATATTCTACATATGGTGCAAAAAAAAGTCTACTAGAATTGAATGTACAAAAAAATGTTTCTTAATATCAGGAAAAGAACAACTTCAAATATTTCAATTGCACTAGGAAATCAAAATGTGAAAGAGTTAGGGATTTAGGAATTATCTTAGACTCTAAACTAACTTTCATAGACCATTACAAAACAATTATTCACAGGGCAAATAACATGCTAGGCTTTATCAAGCGCTTTTGCTATAACTTTCAGGACCCATACACAATTAAAACACTATATATTGCCTATGTGAGGTCAATACTGGAATATTGCAGCATTGTATGGTCTCCTTTTTCAATCACGCACGAAGAAAGATTAGAATCCGTACAAAAACAATTTCTATTATACGCTCTTCGTAAATTAGGTTGGACATCACTTCCTCTTCCATCATATGAAGCACGCTCGCAGCGCATTGACTCCACAGAACTTTTATCAAAATTAAATTTCCATGCACCTACTCGGCAACTCCGAAATCGAAATTTATTTGCCATAAAACACCATCGCACAAATTATGCAAAATATGGGCCATTACCCGAGTAAAGTTAGAGATCAAATTGAAATCAAAATTTACTGTTATGATGTAACTTATTTTGAATACTCCATTTGATCTCATTTTGGTTGACTTAACGGTTAACACAGCAAAAATGAGAGCACAATTTTACACTGTTGAATCAAACGGAAAACTTATTCTGCTTTCAATGAAATCAATTTGATTACTGATTTTGCATTCACAATGTTTAACTGAATACGAGCCTTTCGTAAATCGTTAGCATCCATGCTTCTCACGCTGAAAGATTTGAGCTCAAATGTCACCTCGGGCTAGTCACGAATGACCTAAAATGTGTTAAACAAAACAAATAAACAATAATCGTTAGTTCAACGACAGATGAACTTCAATCAAATTTTAAACAAGAAATTAACAGCAGAACTTCAAGTTAAGTTGCTTTGCTTTAAAAAGTCTTGACTGCATAATGAAAGCACAATATGATATCAGACTTCTGTCGCGACAATTGAAATCAAAATGAGTTTTCATGATGATAGGAACTGCAAACTTTAATATTGATTTGCTTTCATTTTGTTAACCGACTTTGCTCGGGTAAACCGCATGATGGCCTCTTACAATCAATACTGCGAAACCATTGACTTTACAATGTCTCGGCATAAACTAAAACAATATTTTTACTCCATAAGGCATTATAACTCATAAAAAATAGGAAAGCTGACACTGCTTGATTTTTATTAAAGAAAAAATTATACTTTTAACCTTTTGTCCAAAGTTGACGAAATAAATAAATAAATTTAAGAAAACAAAACTGTATTCTAATATGTACTAGTCTACGTTGGTTGACGAAATAAAAAAATAAAAAAATTAGAGGGTTGTGCACGACCGCAGTATGACAACGAACCACGCAAAATTGATGTTTGTCATGCATTTTTGACTATTATACTTATTATTATGAATGGGCGGGGCAGGAAGTTTCTTTTGTGCAGAATATGTAGAAAAGGATGGACTTTGGATGTTAATCTAATTGCATATATAGAGATACCAGATATGTTTTACAGTCAATTGTTGGTAATTCATCGAGTATGTCTCCTCTTAAGCATTTTTTTTTTTTGAAAATTTTGGCTCTGCGTGTAAAAAATTGCTTTTACTTCTATTATAAGTAAAACCAATTTTTTACAAATTAAATTGTGGTTGCTTAAAATTTATTCCCCGAAAAAAAGTGATCGTCAAAGTCGATGTCTTTCTCAGGTTGTTGTTGGGGGGGGGAGAGGTTGTTGTTAAGGAGGGTCTCATTCCTCATTGTGATCCACCTTCAGCCGTTGACTTGGTTCTGCTTGCTGCAGGACCTAGTGCCACGCCGTCAGAAGCGGTAATGAGCAGAGTCAGGAAATCAGCGCTGTTTTATATCTTTTTAGGTTCAAGCAGAATGATATGCAACCAAGTAGTATTTCGTTTGTGGAAAACGTTTAGTTCATGAAAACAGTGATAAAATTATCATTTGCGCATTTTTTAAAAGTTTTTTGATTAAAAATTGGAAAAGTATTTATTTCAGCAGATTTTTTAAGTAATATCCTATCGATTGGCGTATTTGGATCTTAATTTCATCTATAAATGACAAAGCTACAAGCGTCCAAAACCTAACACTATTTCACCACACATATTTTTTATTTGTACCCCAGTATAGTCGACAAAGACGTAGTTCTACGTCAAAATAAATAAATATCCTTTGGCATTCCACATTAGACTTTTAAGCAATCACCGTATGATATTTTAACTTGAACGTTTTTTTTCTCTACATTGTCTTCAACAGAATATTACGACATCCAGATTAATGATTTGATACTTGAAGTCCAAGTCCGCGGAAATCCACCTCCTACCATTAAGTGGTTCAGAGATGGAATTGAACTAGACGATACGGAAGGCGAGAAATTTTTCCAACTTAGAGAACCACAAGGCATTCACAAACTTACAATACATGACCCTCAAATAAAGGATCAAGGTCGCTACATGTGTGAAGCCGTGAATTTAGCTGGAAAGGATTCTATCAAGCATGAACTCAGGAAATTTAATAAAGACGATTATACCCATGTGTACGGCATTTCACATCATGATCCCAGAGTAATGAAACACGGCGTATACGAAGAGCCACAAGAAGTGGTTGAACGGGAGCATAGAGAAGTTATATTTTTAGAAGATGGAACATATTATATGCGTGGTCAAACACCTGAGCATCTCTGGGAATTTGAAACTGACACAAGTGCAGAAAGTGAATATGAACCGTATGAGCCAACAACTGAAGATGAGAAACAGGAAAACGAAAAAAATGAAGAAGAAGATGAAGAAGAAGAAGAAGAAGAAGGAATCGAAAAAGAAGTCAAAGATGAAAAGGATGAAGACAAAACAAAAGAATCTAGTAAAAAAGAGACAGATATAGAGGAAGCTGAGACTGACGATAAGGCTGATGCTGACGATGAAGATGAAGAAGAATTATCAGAACAACCAGAACCTGCCCCTGTAATTAAACGTGGACCAAAGATCAAAAAGATGAGAAAGAAGAATGTATACAAACAAAAACAGTCGATTGAGCCTACACTTTTAGAACAGCAGCATTTAATTCCTGAACAATCACCAGTATCAGAGACTATTCAAAGTAAGGAAGAAGTAAAAACCGTTCCTCATGACGCACAACCAATAGAACCAATATCTAAAGAAGAACAAGTCCCTATAGAGGAAGCAAATGCACAACAAACAGAAACCGATCCAGTACAAGCTAATTTAGCAAAGGATAAAGATACTCTTAGAAAAGAACGATACCTTCGTTTATTCCCAGAATTTATACCGGTACCATCAAAACCAGAAGAGAGCAAAAATGCTCTAAAGTTTATTACAGAATTGCGGGACATTACAGTTTCAGATGGAAAACCAGCTAAATTATTTTGTACTGTTCTTGGTCCAAAACCGGAAATCAAATGGCTTAAAGATGGAGAAGTTATGGAGTTTACTAAAACTATCAAAAATCAATCACATGATGGCACTGGAATCGTAACCTTTGCTAAAGTATCTCCATTAGATGCAGGAATTTACACCGCTGTGGTGAAGAATAAGGAAAATGTTATCACCACTCATGCTACACTGACAATTGTTCAAAAACTTGAGGTACGTCTAGGAATGGGTCCAAGGTTTATAACTAATATTGACCAGCATTATGATTTTCGTGTCGATGATTTAATATTAGAGACACATATTAAAGGTGATGGACTTCTCATGATTCAATGGTTCTTGGACGGTATTGCGATTGAAAACAATGATAAATATATACAGATCAGGGAGCCAATGGGTGTATATAAATTGTGTATCCATAATCCACAAGCTAGAGATAACGGAAATTATATGATCAAAGTTACTAACGACTTTGGGACGGTAGAGCAAAAATACCATTTGCGATTCGAAGGTAAGACAGGGAAGCCTTCATATGGAATATTTCACGCTGATCCTAGAAGGCAATATGCCGATGACGAGGTTATTAAAGAGCCTAGGCAGTATCGTGAAGTCGTATTTTTGGAGGATGGTACATATTATGTTCGAGGTCACACTCCGGAACAATTTTGGGAATATGAAACGGATACCAGTGCTGAAAGCGAATATGAAGAATATGTTTCTGACGGTGAGCACAGTGTAGCGACTGAAGAAGAAGAAGAAGAAGAAGAAGAGGAAGATGAAAAAGAAGCAGCACAAGAATTAAACGTAGATTCAATACCGGTTCTGGACCAAGAAGAGATACAAACAATGAAAGAAGAACCTGGAAATGAAGAAACAGAAAAAGACGAAGATGAGTACGTAGAGCCAGAAAAGCCAGAAGTTATAAAACGAGGACCAAAAATTAAAAAGATGAGGAAGAAGATCAGCAAGTCAGCTATAGAGACAGCCCTGCAGCCTGCTGTTCAACCTAAAATTACAACACAACCTGAAGTACGCCCAATTGGCGAAGGTCAACCAAAAATGAGAATTAGTCAACGAATTGTCAGTGGTCAACCTCAAGAAGCTCCGGCACCACCTAAACCAAAAAGAAAACCAATTGAAGTGGAATTTATTAGCCGCCTGAGGAATCAAACCTTACTTAAAGGCAAAACTTTAAGTTTGAACTGCTGTTGTTCAGATAATCAGAAAGTGGAAGTAAATTGGTTCAAAGATGGTGAAAAATTTGAGATGAATAAGCGATGCGTAAGCGATGTTCACTTTGGGTTCATCACGTTGGAGATATACCGAACAACTGTGGAGGATTCTGGTATTTATGAGTGCCACGTAAAAACGGCAAATGGTGAGGCAAAGGACTCCTGCAAAATTATAGTGTTTGAAATACCTGATAAGGAAGTTGTTGAATTAGTGCCTCCAACATTTATCCATCCTTTGAGGGGTAAGTACAAATCATTACAAACTTTTCAAATAGACGAAATTTCTTTTGTAAACTTAGGGCCGTTTTCTTCACCTGCGGTTAAGGCTGAAACCTATATGAGTAAACCCTGATTAAGATTTAAGTGGAAGTGAAGAAATCGGCCATTAGTTTAATTAGCTTATGATGACGCACTTGTATTCCATGTTATGTTTGTACTTCTAACGAAATTAGAATCGGAACGGATCTGCCGTCATCAACCATAAAAATAATAAAAATAAAATAAATAACTTTGATATTTCTCTTTAAATTAATTTTCATATGTCATAGCCCATTAATGGTCATAGAACTTCGTAGTTCCAAGTTTTTAAATAAACTGTCGTGCCCGGTTTCGTTTTCCATGGTTGGACGGCTCAAAACAGCGTCTGTTCTCCATGTTGAGGGTTGCTTATTATTGTTCTTCTACCAGCGTTGGAGTCTAAACAGAGCTGTACACGAGCAACCAGCCTCTTTAGAAATGCAGATGTAATTACAGGACTAAATGATCGACAAAGACTTCCTCGATCAAAAACGGACTACGATTGAAAACTCGTAACTTGCAACTGCAAGTCACTATTAGGTTAAACTACGATGAGCTTCAATTCCGGAGCATCGAAGTCGTAGCGCTATATGAACTTTACTGTACGGGATAGTTGGTATGGCAAAGCGAGCATCTAGTAGTTATTTTCTACCTGACTTGTGGCACCACCAGCTGGGAACTGGATTTGTACTGCTGGGTAAGATGCGCCAGCGCGTGATTGATTCACGCGGCTAAAGGTGCGTGAAAATGCTTCCATCTCGTCGTCGGGTCTTAGTTCGTTTGGACAGTGCACGTTTATGATGCAATAGTTGAAGAAACAACACTTCATGCCCTGTAACGTGGGTAGATCACTTTTTCGTGGTACGTTACGGGATGTAAGATTTACCACTGATTCCTAGTCTTGACTACTAAAAACAAAGGGAACAGGATTTATAAGTAATCAAAGGAAACATCTTAGATCTCGTTACTGTTAATGCCTTTATAATAGTGATAAATCCTCGGCTTGCCTGGATCGAAGATGATCTTGAAACAAGGAAAAAAATAGTTAGTTAGCCTTTTTGATTCCTAATCTACTATTGTCTTTGTGATTCATAATATTCTATTCGTTGTTCCCTAGTTTGAAGTGGTTAAGACTAGGATTCTGGTGCATGGTTATCGGTTTCATTGCTTAATTTTGTTGCTAAGTAATCCAATTTTGACTGACAAAGAAGTGCGCCTTTGGAGGGTGCTGTCATTCTTCGAAAGGTGTTAATAGTGGAACCTTTCAATTTAAATCAATTCCTTGTGACGAATGCAAATATGATAACTGTATCAAAAGAGAACACTTGATCATTTCTCAATAGTGATGGAGTAATACGACATGCACTAAACTAAGGATACGGGATATACTACAACATATCAAATTACTGGTCGCAGTGGTTTTATGTCCCGAACAGAGGAAAAAAACCGCACTTGATCCTCAGAATTTACACATCCTCGTATTGGTCGGATACCACATCCGATGCAGTGTTGAGCATCGCCTACATGGTTCCCTCTCAAATATTATGCCACAGTAAATCACCGATAGCAAAATTGTTCATGGAGCAATTAACAGGTCGGATTCATGGGTGCCTGATTTCCTACATTCGGGAAGTTAAATCAGATTATGCATGAATTTCGGATAAACTGACGTGATTTGTCACGGTGACGAATAATTCAAAGATGTGCGTTGTCCTAGGAACACTCTCGAGTACCATAAAACGGGATGAAATTGATCACTACACCGTTCAATTTTCGTTTCTCAACAATCCTTTTTCATTATATTGTTATGAGATAAATTATTTAGCATATCATTAAGTAGTTTGAAATAATACATTTGAACGTTTCCCCTAACTAACTACTCTAAATATACTATTTTGAGGAAGTTATTAAATATGCCACTTTTAACTATTCCTAATTAATCTGGTGCTGTGTTAGGTGAAATGATTTGTTTTACTGAGATCAGATTTTGTTAAAATTACCGATTTTGTATAGTGATTTTATGTGAAAACTAATGTTAATTGCCTAAACTTAGGAGTTTTTGGAATAAAATATGAAGTTTTTCGTAAACCACAATTTTTGTTGTAATTTTAACACCAGATTCTTCTTGAGCGAAATGAAGAATAAATGCGAACTTCTGAATATTGCATTGCATAAAAAATTGCATGATCAACTTCCCCAGAATTGATCATTTGCATTTTTAATCTAATTTTGACATCGGAAACGTACATCAGTCTGAAGGCTGAAGTCAATCGGACTGAACTTGTTATTATTTCATCGAAGACAAAACACATTAGAGGAAGAGGTTCAAGAGAAGATAATGTTAGCCACTTCGAGTTCGGTTTAAGACGATAAAATTGAGGTGGTTTACGAGTTCGAGTATTTGGGCTCACTGGCATTACCGCCGATGATGACACCAGTGAAGCGTTGTCTTGGAAGTTGATTGACCCCACTAGTGCTCAACATCAAAAAGCAGTTTGGAGTTAGGGCTTCGTGCTTGCCTTTTCGAGTGGCATATATGTCAATGGCCTTGAATTCACCATTGATTCGGCATCGACAAGTGAAGTGACCAAAGTTTCTTCGTCAGGCTTACGTTCGTTAAACAGCGATGCTAACGCACACTTCACCGACCGAACCATGCGTTCCAAAGACCCCCCCATGTGTGGTGCAGATGGTTGATTGAAGCGCCATTGGGTAACATTGTTTGTGAACGTCGCTGCCAAGTTCATGCTGATTCCGCGTATTTGCTCTCATAACTAGCGGCTGACTCCAACGAAGTTCATCCCTCTATCGCTGTAAATTTCCGATGGCGCCCCCTTCCGTGCTATAAATCGTCGTATTGCCATTTACAGCACTCCATCGACAGATTGGATACCAGCTCAAGATGGATTGCCCGGATGGTCAAGCAGGTGAAGAGTGCGACCGAAGTAGTCAACTCCAACGAAACTGAACGGCCTCACGAACGGGATGATCCTTGTCTCTGGTAACGGTGCCATTCTAGGAGTTCGTGATGCCGCCTTGTACACCTTGCACCACGTACAAAACTTTCCAGCCTTCCGGAATGCCGCTCTTATCCCGACAAGTGAAATTTCTGGAGCATTTCGTTCACGGCTGTCTCTCCATTGTAATGCTTGTACTGCCGATGATCCCAGTCGATGATAAGTTGTGTTACGTAGTGGTTCTTAGGTAGCACGACGGAGCAGTTGAAGTCGTAGGGACCGTCCAAAAATCCAGCGATCCTGCCCTCCATTCTCACTACGCCTCGTTCATCCAGGAAAGCAGATAGCTTGAAGAGCTTGCTGGATTTTTCCAGCCGATGCTGTTCCAGCCCTCCGCTGGGTTGTTGGTTTCTCTACATCAAGATGACCTCATCCGCAAATTCTTCGTTCTACGCCATTCTGCATATATTCGCTTCCGCTCGCTGAAGTTCTCCTCGTGTTAGCAACTCCAAAACATTGGAAGCTTCTCTGCGTCGTTTTCGTTGTATCTGATCGATAAAACGATGGACGTAAGCTGCGATCTACTGGCATAGTTCCCACTTTGAGAATCGCCTGAAGTTCACGAACTGTTCGACCACGTTCTCTCGATGAATGTGCACTGGTCGCAGCTCCTCGGTCGTCTCTGTGGAAAGAGGTTGCTGTTGGGGCCACATATCTGGAGGATTCTGCAAGAAATCAGGTACGTGGAACCAACGGTGACCGTTGTTGGGCCGTAATCCATCCTTCCATTTAGTGCCTTCGGCTAAAAATCTCTTAAATAAAGAATAAAAAAAACCTTCCATTTAGTGGCGTCATCAGCATCATTCCACCGTGATGGGACATGTCGCCATTCACTCGTTGTCGTAGTATCGAGTATTTCTGCCCCACGAAATGCTATGAATTGTCGGTATTTACGTTGATCCGACTGCAACGAGCCAGAACGGTGCTTGAATCGCTCCAAAAGATCCGCCGCTTGATACGCAATGAATGGTTCTCCTCAACTTACTTTGCTAATCTGGCACCGAGAAGAGCAGCCTTCAGCTTTAATCGAGGGACAGAGAGTGGCTTTAGTGGGGCAACTTTTGTTTTTGACAAAATCAGAACGCAACGAACTTGACTTCTATCCACGATGCGAAAATATGCAGCTGCTACATACGGTTCTTCACTGGCATCAACAAAAATGTGGAGTTCTAACGAATCGTAGCTTTCAGGGTTATAGAATGGGAAATAGCACCTTGGAATTCGGATGGTATCGAGATGTCCCAGGAATCGAATCCATCGCAGCCATTCACTGAACAGTTCGTTGTTGATTTCACCATCCCATCTGATGTTAGACCGTCATACATTTTGAATTAGTATCTTGCCGTGGACCACAAATAGTGACACAAGACCAAGCGGATCAAAGATACTCATTACCGCCTGGAGCAGCTGCCTTTTTGTTGGAACGGTATCTCCTTGTAGAATTGGTACTAATTCTTCTCGAAACATTCCAATAAAGACAAATTCGTTCGTATCTGGTAACCAGCTCATTCCCAGCACGCGTTCGGATGTCAAAGAATTGTGAGCTTTGAAGCATTTCACTGGTTCTCCTGCCGAGTCCCCAACCTGTGCAAGAACATCTTTAGAGCTGGACATCCAGTTGCGAATGTGAAATCCTGCCTTGGCGTGAACAGTCCTAACTTGCAGCGCTAGCTCTACTGCTTCCTAGATTGTATCCAGACTGTCTAGATAATCGTCCACTTAGTGGTTGTCGACGATGGCGGCAGCTGCTTGTTGATACTGGTCTTCAAAGTCCTTTGCATTTCTTTTTTTGATGAACTGCGCAACAGAAGGCAACAAGTCGCGCCAAACGTTGCAACTTCCATCACATATATGTCCAGGATCATGGATGGATCGTCTCGAAACAGGATCCGTAGTGTCTGCCTGTCTTCTGGTTGGATTTTGAACTGGTGAAACATCTCTTTAACATCGCCACTGATTGATACTTGGCGTTGACGGTATCGAGAAAGAACAGATGTAAGGGACGTCAAAAGATCTGGCCCGGCCAGTAGGGCAGAATTAAATGATTGTCCTCGTACAGTGGCAGCTGCATCCCAAAACGGACCTTGTCAGGCTTCTTGGGGTGCACAACGACGCCCAGAGGTAAGTACCACACTCTGTTTGGATCTGAACCCAGTAGCTCATCCTGGGTAATTTTGTGTGCTTATCCTTTGTCCACGTATTAGACTAGCTGCTTCTTAACATTCTCATAAAGCTCAGGGTTCCACACCAACCGACGTTCCAATGATTTGAACCTTTGCTCTGCCATAGGTTTACTGTCCGGGAAATTAACATGGTCGTACCTCTTGTTTCAAAGCGTCCTATGGAAGACGAATCGTTGTATCCTCAAGAATCTTCCTGGATCACTGCTCGTTAGAACTTTCCAGCAAAGGAACCACAGCAACCCCAACCTTTTCAATGGAGAAAAACTACTTCACATCATCGTCCGGATTTCGATCCTCAATTTGCGAGTGGAACTGACATCGATCTGTCGTGTATGCTGCTCCGGGAACCTCAGGCTAATGAGGATGGCTGGAGTTGCGTTGCTTTAGTCTTGAAAGGGGAGGCCACGTAGGTATGGAAACTGATTGGATAACTGACCAAATGATAAGCTTTGGCTAGGAACGCCTAACTTTTCCACCGTGTGAGCCATTTTCAACACATGTTGGCGGCGAGAGCGAACACCTCGCGAATCATAACAACCTTGGCAAGCTGTCCGTCTGAACTGTCTGCAAACGTTCACTACAGTTTCCATGGGGAAGCTTTTGAACGTCACGTTGACAGCGTTGGAATGCCATTGGTACATGCTAAGTTAAAAGAAAGATGAAAAAGAAGCATATTATTGGAAAAGTTTGTAGTCAGTGATTAATAAAACAAATTACATTAAACTAGCATTTGAACGACACACAATTGTAAGTAAACGAAATTGAATTACATACATGGAACTAAATATTGTGTTGAATTAATAGACAATAACCGAGGATATACACAAGAAATTGCAACACGATAAACAAATTAAAATCGGACTGAACAATGTAAGATTTTTTTATATTCTACTTTACACTTAAAACTAATTAAAATAAAATTTACAACTTAAAGCATATTCCCACAAACTGGGTTTGCTAAAAAGACGTCCGAAGGTCTATGATTGTCGTGTGCCGCAACATTCTTTAAGATTGTTTAACCTCAATTCGGAGGGTTTCTTTCTTGCACTAGTGTACTGGGAACGAGAAGAATGTCGGGATCGAGAAAAAATAATCGGCTCAGCGTAGTACGCATGCTGTCGGAAGAGGAAAGCAACCGGTGAACACTCGTGTTTATTGCAGTTACCGTGGGGACGTAATTTGTGATTAGTCCCGGTCCCTTTCAAATTGTATCATTATTTATGTACGGTCCTTATATTTGAAATGACGTTTCACATTCATCTAGTGATGGCCGATTTTCATTCGAATGATCGAATAATCGATTAACGAACCGAAAAATAAAATATTTCTCGATGAACATTTCAAATGGTCCTATCTGCTTTGATCGATTCTCTTCATCGACTTTCTCTTTCGTTAATAACTCAGCTGCAAAACCTTTCCCTGCTGTATTTGACGTTTTGGACGCTAGATAAGAACCTCCTTTATCAAACTATGTGGTAGAATTAGCGCGAAATCTGTTTGCATAGCAGTGGTTATGAAAAGAGAAAGTCGATGAAGAGAATCGATCAAAGCAGATAGGACCATTTGAAATGTTCATCGAGATTTGTAATCGGTTATATCATGCCGATATAAGCATTAACTTCTCCAGAGGATCATCACAGATCGTTTCAAACATGTGCTGCACTCTCATTGGTGGAAAAATGACATCACAGCGAACAAAAAATAATCAATTAGTTGTTAATCGAATAATCAAAAAAATTGGACATCTCTGATTTTGGTGTGATTGTTTTGATAAAAAAGCGCGCAAAATTTCATCTGTACCGAGGGGGCAGCAAAACCACAAAATTACCTTTCATACTGGGGGTATTCATTGGATGAAAGGGACCGTGAAAGAGGACACTAAAATTAAAAGTTTTTTCTTCCGACAGTTTCATCTTAGTATTTATCTTTGGTATAACATTCTTCAAGCCAGTGTTACCAAAGTTCTTGAAGGAATAATGCCAACCACAGTAACTTCAGTACCTTGGAATCCATTAATTCCGTTGAGGGGACAGCCTTTACCAAACTTTACTCCTGGAATTAGTTTGCCTCTCCAGTTTCTTACGACAACCTTTGCTAATAAACCGCAAACAACTCAGCAAGGGCAGGTCACGCAATATCCGATTCTATCTCATCCAGATCTGTTCAAGCAACATGCAATTCATGGAATAAGCACTCCGGTATCAAAGACGGCAGCACTGAATATTTCTCCGCTTACCAGCAGACACCGCACCCTACGACTACTACTACCGAAACGAATATGCTTCATCGGCAGATACATGATCTTCAGCAACAACTGTACCGTTTGCTTCATCAAGATGAGTCTAAACGAGGAATGCAACCTACCCATGGAACTAACTACTCTGGTCCGAGCGTGTGTGGTCCCACGGTAACTGCTCTTGGAAGTATAATCAACCGGTGAACACTCGTGTTTATTTCAGTTACCGTGTGGACGTAATTTGTGATGAGCCCCGGTCCCTTTCAAATTGTATCATTATTTATGTACGGTCCATATATTTGAAATGACGTTTCACATTCATCTAGTGATGGCCGATTTTCATTCGAATTATCGATTAATCGATTAACGAACCAAAAAGTAAAATATTTGCAATCGGTTATATCATGCCGATATAAGCATTAACTTCTCCAGAGGATCATCACCGATCGTTTTAAACATGTGCTGCACTCTCATTGGTGGAAAAATGGCAGCACAGCGAACAAAAAAAATCGATTAGTTGTTAATCGAGTAATTAAAAAATGGAACACCTCTGATTTTGGTGTGTTTGTTTTGATATAAATGAGCGCAAAATTTCATCTCTACCGAGGGGGCAGCAAAACCATAAAATTACCTTGAATACGAGGGGTATTCAATGGATGAAAGGGACCGTGAAAGAGGACACTAAAATAGAAAGTTTTTCTTCCGACAGTTTCATCTTAGTATTCATCTTTGGTATAATACCGTTCCAAAGTAGGTCTCAACACAATGTCCCTGTGGTGACCTTCAGCAAATATTATAAATTAACAATATGGTTCACTTTCAGAATTCCCATATATTTCTGAAAAGACGCATAAGTAATACCACAAACGAAGTGACAGACGACTTACTGGCGAAGAAATCCATTTAAATAATGTGGTTCACTGTAATAGAATTTTCTTGGAAGCTTGTGCCATCATCCACCAGATGGGTTAGTTTTTTTGTTTTGATTTGAACAAAGTTGATTTTGTGTACAATGATTCTTTGACAGTGTGCAAAGAGTGTATCATTTTGTCATTTTTTTTATGCATTTCAGTAGAGTGAAAGAGATAGAACCAAAACATTCTAATACATTTGGTGAAAATGCTAGTACAATCCAGTAGTAGTGTTGCCATGTGATACAATCCAGTAGTAGTGGTGTTACCATGTGGTACACTGAAAAATTGTAATAGCAGGTTAGTCACCAAAGTTTTCGAGCCGCTCCGTCTGTCACTTCGTTTGTGGTAATACCATAGATGCTACTCTAAGACCAGAAGGTCCCGAAGAAGCGAGCTCAACTTTTTGGCTCAGCTCTGATACTATATTCGGTCCCAAGCTAATCGATTCACCCCTCGAAACATAGGGAAATCCACTAACCCCTCATTTTATCTGTCAAACTTTCATAGCGAATCAAAACAAACATAGTGTAGTACTGGAATTTATACTAGAATGGGGTACGTTAATCGTTTGCTTGGGACCAATAGGACAAACGAAGTGACAGATGACTAACTGGCGAAGAAATCAATTAAAATAATGTGGTCCGCTGTAGTAGAATTTTCTTAGAAGCTTCTGCCATCATCCACCAGATGGGATAGTTTTTTGTTTTGGTTTTGCACAAAGTTGATTTTGTGTACAATGATTCTTTGACAGTGTGCAAAGAGTGCGTATCATTTTGTCATTTTTTATGAATTTCAGTTTTGAGTAGAGTGAAAGAGATAGAACCAAAACATTCTAGTACATTTGGTGAAAATGCTAGTTCAATCCAGTAGTAGTGTTGCCATGTGATACAATCCAGTAGTAGTGGTGTTGCCGTGTGGTACACTGAAAAAATGCAATAGCAGGTTAGTCACCAAAGTTTTCAAGCCGCTCCGTCTGTCACTTCGTTTGTGGTCTCAACGTAGTGTAATGTCATGACGTCAGGGTAGGCGTGTAACATGGCGGAAAAGCGGAAAAGCCCAATCTGAGTAAGCCTACTTGTCGGATTGAACAAAATTGACTCCGGTTAGGCATCTTGATGTCATTTGTGACAACTGCCAAACTGCTCATAAAGACGATAATAAATAAAAACTGAAAATGTTAATGTAAATGCAAATGGTTTCCTACCATTCCCATATATTCGAAAGTGACTGGCCCTCTGGATGTGGATGATGTCAAAAACAACAAAACATGATTAATTGAGTACATGGACATTACTTACTTTTGGCTTCCCACATAGTACCGTGCCGATTCAAATTTCGGACACTTAAACTCGAATTTCGGACACTTTTAAAAGTTGATTATCTCGGTCGAATATGATCCACATGTCTTGTAAATTTTAAATTTTTTTTGACTAGTGCCCTCCACGATCATCTAACATTATTACTTTGTTTCTAACGGATGTAATATTTAATTAAAAATGAAAGTGTCCGAAATTTGAATCGTCCGAAATTTGAATCGGAACGGTACCTAGTTGGGTGAAATAAACTTTTTTTCCTTGATTTGTTTTGCGTACTGAATACCAATGCTACTGACGCCCGAGAAGCAGCTTCCACACCCACCCTTCGTGATCAGAGATTTTGTACCTCAGAAAATCCCGGCGGCGCTTGAGATATAAACTTAATTTTGATCTTACCGTGTGGATAAATTTTACTCAACAGTGATTTGTTTTTGATAGCCTTGTTACGCTCAATTTACAGTTTTACGAGTTTTGGGGATAATAGAAGAGTGAACCATATTGCTAATTTATAATATTTGCAAATTGTCTAAGGTATCTTGCAATGGTCCTTGCAGGTCCGGTGCACTTGGCCCGGTGACGGAAACAACGCCATCATCTGCAAGCTGCCTGATCGAGCAATTTTCAATATCTTTTACATAAAAATTATAAAGAAGGGGGCTTAAACATGAGCCCTGGGGGAGACCCATGTAAGCAATTCGTGAAGTTGTCGAGTTTCCATGAGAAAAGCTCATATATTTCTCAGACAACTAGTTGCTCAAATAGTTGTTCATAATTGGTGAAACTATCCACTATCGTGCAGATTATCCGAAAGGACATCGATACAAACAGAATCAAAAGCCCCCTTAATGTCCAAGAAAACTGAACCCATTTGTTGTTTTTGCGCATAGGCCAGTTGAATTTCAGTTGAAAGCTACGCAAGACAGTCGCTCGTTCCTTTGCCTCTCCAAAATCCAAATTGCATATCTGAAAGTAAAGCATTCGACTCGACCCATTTGTCTAGACAAAAGAGATTAATTTTCTCCAACAATTTCCGTATACAGGACAGCATCGCGATGGGACGGTACGAGTTATTATCCGACGTGGGTTTACCGAGTTTTTGAATGGCGATAGCTCTTACTTGCCTCCAGTCATCCGTTTCAATGTTGTGCTCGATAAATTGATTGAATAAGTTCAACAACCGTCTCTTCGTGACGTCTGGGAAATTTTTGAGCAAGTTAAACTTGATTCTATCCATTCCTGGAGCTAAGTTATTACATGAGAGAAGAGCAAGTGAGAATTCCACGATCGAAAACGGGGAATCTATTTCGTTACTACACGACGGACGATCACGAACGTTGGTTTGAACCGACACCGATTCCGGGCAAACTTTCCGCGAAGATGAATATCCAACTGTCTGAGTACTTCTTATCTTCGTTAACCGGTGACGACATTCTCCTGCCGATATTCCAGAGTGTTCTCATGGAAGTCTCTCATGGAAAGCAAGATCGTTGTCTAAAGAGAGCCATGTTTCACAAAGGGCAAATGCATCAGAGAGTGAGTTGTGAACTAAAAATTTAAATACGTCAAGTTTTGGTATAAGACTTCTACAGTTGCACTGAAGAACAGAGATCATATCCCCGACTTCATTCGGAGAGTTATCCATTAAAGGATATGATCGATGCAACGAAGGACCACCTAGATACTAGTTGCTTCAAAAGAGTTTTCACCATTGGCAGCACTAAATTAATAATGCTCCTCGTTGAGTCAGGGATATTGAATATACATACTGAAGAAGCTATCTACAATACCAGAAAACGTGAACATGGGGGCATGTTCTTGCTGATTATTCAGCTGATTTTCTGGCCGAAAAACTGGGACATCTGGGGTTTTAGATGATCCTGGAAGTGACGGAAAGTTCTTGTCATAATTACAAGGTTTAAAACCCGCTGGAATGGGTTTCGGTGCATTTCCGTTACCTCTTGATTTTTCTAAGGGGGAGGGCAGTCCATACAAGCGGCCTTACTAGTCAAACTTGCTTCGGTAACTACTCCTTCAATGTCTACCTCACTACTGGGTATGTAGACTCTCTATTCCAATAAAAAATCTCGCACGCAACAATTTGGTTACCCTGCTTCCGGTCATCAACGGTAACGTGCAGTTTTATTGGTGTTAACTTAAAAATATTGGTAACGGCTGAAAAATGTGTTAAATCCTCAGATATCCTCGGAATGTTCAAAGGTTTTTGTTTGGGAACGGAAAAAACAACCCATGGGCCTTTCGAGGCTTCTGAGTAAGCCTTTAGGCGGGGAAGCGCAGAGATTTTCGGAGGCAATGGTGTGGGGGTGCAGATGGGTGAGGAGAAGATGGTGAGGGAGAGGGCTGTTGGCGAGGAGGCGATGGTTGGAAAGAGGGCTGTGGGCGATAACTTTTCTTGGGATATGCTCCAGTATTTTTGCTGGACAGCGAGTCAACTGGAACGTCAAGTGTATCCATTTCAACAACGTCCTCGAGACTGTTACCTTCTAACTCAGGATAAGGGATTTCAGGGTCATTTACTGTAGCTTGTATCTTCCACTTTTGCGTCAAACATGCGAATTCCAAATTAACAGGAGCAACAAAGATAATAATACCAAAGATGAATACTAAGATGAAACTGTCGGAAGAAAAACTTTCTATTTTAGTGTCCTCTTTCACGGTCCCTTTCATCCATTGAATACCCCTCGTATTCAAGGTAATTTTATGGTTTTGCTGCCCCCTCGGTAGAGATGAAATTTTGCGCTCATTTATATCAAAACAAACACACCAAAATCAGAGGTGTTCCATTTTTTAATTACTCGATTAACAACTAATCGATTTTTTTTGTTCGCTGTGCTGCCATTTTTCCACCAATGAGAGTGCAGCAGATGTTTGAAACGATCGGTGATGATCCTCTGGAGAAGTTAATGCTTATATCGGCATGATATAACCGATTGCAAATATTTTACTTTTCGGTTCGTTAATCGATTAATCGATAATTCGAATGAAAATCGGCCATCACTAGATGAATGTGAAACGTCATTTCAAATATATGGACCGTACATAAATAATGATACAATTTGAAAGGGACCGGGGCTCATCACAAATTACGTCCACACGGTAACTGAAATAAACACGAGTGTTCACCGGTTGATAATACTCAACCCACAGATGTCGTTTGCCTGGCAAAGAGAAGGTAACGACAGAACTAACACTGAATGAATGCTCAACACACCCGAAGAAGAAATTTTAACTCGTATCACTAGAAAGGCGAGGCCTGACGGTTCCCTTGTGATCCCGGTTTCAGACGGAGTTTCGAAAAGGGTGAACATATGTTAACCATGGCTGCTCTTTGAAATAACAGACTACCACTGAATCTACTTTTTCATTCTACATTTGTATATTCGTGACGTCACAATTTAGGGTACTTGCATGCTTTATTTTCGGACCTAGTCCAGGTTTACGCTGGTGATGGTACTGTTGGCGATGTTGATTAGGGTTGGTCGTGCTGGCGATGATAACGGTGGTTGACCATGATGGATGACACTTGTAGCGGTGGTGGCAAGCTGAAGGTGGTGGTGGCGGACGGCCGCAGCCGGATAATTTATCCGCACGGGCGACAGAGGTTAGCCGAAGATGACGATGAGGAAAGCCGGGCACTAGATTCAACCCGCTAACACTAGCGTTGACCACGCGGTGGCTTTGATTACGGTGACGCACGGGTAGCTTTAATGATGGTGGATGTGGCTTGGGGCCAGTCACTGCCTCTCCATGTGGCAATAATCGCAATGGCGGCCTTCCGAGACGTCGGAAACAACCTGCCTCTTCGCGGAACACGGAGCACCACCGGAGTTCCACTCACCGGACACTTTCCTGTTGGATTGGACCACAAAATAAAAGAAAAAGGCCCTTTGGATCTAACAACCAGCATTAGTTACCCTGTGACGTCACTATTCTACACCCGCATAGTTTTCACAATGTTACAAACTAAATTACCTTTTTCTTCCCGTTTCTTTCTTCTGTAGGTTCAACTGAGAGCGATTTTTACAAAAGTTTTTAGTTTTACTACACTCCTTTATCGTACTATTTACAATAGTTGCACCAAAGATAAATACTAAGATGAAACTGTCGGAAGAAAAAACTTTTAATTTTAGTGTCCTCTTTCACGGTCCCTTTCATCCAATGAATACCCCCAGTATGAAAGGTAATTTTGTGGTTTTGCTGCCCCCTCGGTACAGATGAAATTTTGCGCGCTTTTTTATCAAAACAATCACACCAAAATCAGAGATGTCCCATTTTTTTGATTATTCGATTAACAACTAATTGATTATTTTTTGTTCGCTGTGATGTCATTTTTCCACCAATGAGAGTGCAGCACATGTTTGAAACGATCTGTGATGATCCTCTGGAGAAGTTAATGCTTATATCGGCATGATATAACCGATTACAAATATTTTATTTTTCGGTTCGTTAATCGATTATTCGATCATTCGAATGAAAATCGGCCATCACTAGATGAATGTGAAACGTCATTTCAAATATAAGGACCGTACATAAATAATGATACAATTTGAAAGGGACCGGGACTAATCACAAATTACGTCCCCACGGTAACTGCAATAAACACGAGTGTTCACCGGTTGGTTGCACTGCCTACTAAACAAAAAAAAAGACAAACACTGAAATTAACACGTTTTCACCATGAGATTATTTAATTCACTACCTCAGATTTACTGCAACACACGCGCGCACTTCTACTCCGTGCTAGGATAAGTTGGAAAAAGATCTTTTCCGGGTAGAAGCTGAGCTATATATATCAATTTTAAAATAATGTCCTTAATCTAGAACATTCCACATGACATTTATGTTGTGTTTTGTGAAACACCTTGCTTTCAAAACCTTAGGCGCCATCTGTGGATGAGCTCAGGTACTAATAGGGCTGGGATATGTTTTGCCCGCTCAAACTGTTATAATAGAATCGCACTCGAATCGGTACTCGTGGACGTAGAACAGGCTCACACACACGCAAGCCAACAAGTGTGTGCCACTGTTACCAATCATTCAGTAAATGTGCTAGTTTAATCGGAAGGGCGTATTCGTTTTATACGGTAATAAGTTTGTGGAGGAGCCTACAAGTAATAATTTGGAACCACTGGTTACAAGACTTTCGTATGAGGAGGATTAAGAGTTTCGTCGTCTGAGATGGAAGGATACAAAAAAAAGAAAAAAGAAAAAAATCAAGAGAAAAAAATATACGTACACTATCTACAAAATTTTGGATCACCCTAATTAAACACCAGCTTAATATTGGACCAGGGAAACAAAGGAAATGCGATACTGGCGAGAACAAAACAAGCGACATGATTTATACCTATTGCACTGAGGCGGTAGCAGACTGGAGAGAAATAATTGTTTGATCCAACGGCTGCAGAGTCAATAACCTCGTTACTGGTGTGCATCGGTCGACTCGGTAGGCAATTTGACGCTCTTTCGTTGTTGCTATCGATAGGGTGATGTACCGATAGTGGTGATGATTTTGCTGGTGTTTTTTTTTTTTTTTTTTCATTTGGTTTGTTTTTTCCGTCGATCTTGTTTTCCGTGCTGAGCACCAATGCTACCGACGTGCCAGGAAGGCAGCTCCCACACCTGGACCCTACCTATCGACCCATCAACTCATGAACCGGGGACCAACGGCTTTACTTCCCATCCGAAGGAAGGCGTGATCAGAGATGTTTTGCCTCAGAACATCCCGGCGGCGCCGACTGGGATTGAACCCAGGCCTGCTGGGGTAAGAGGTAATCACGCTTACCACTACACCACCGGCGCCGTTGGCTGTGGATCTTCTCGTCGTCGCTGATGTTGATGTTACGATGATATTGAGCAAAGCTGGACCGTAATGAAAGCACTCGGCATATCGTTAACGACTTCCTCACTCGCGCACTAGTTGTCACACTATGCCAACTAACTTTGGCGAGGAAAAAACCCTCGCGTGGGACAAAACTCAAAAACTCAAATAATAGTGTCATACAACGAGAACGATGTGACTTGACCGGCTCAGCGTGCGAGACGGAATGAGGATTAAATTAATTAAAAATCAACTTTTTGGATAAGATTGAAGCACTGCTAAAAAAAATCATGACTCATTAAAATAAACAAAACTGAGGGGCACGTTTAACTGTTTGCAACTACTTGTTTTGACAGTCAAAAAATGCGTAGGTATAGGTGCTTATTATACTGTGAGTAGTTCCGCGCCAAATGACGAATCGATCAGACGTGCCCTTCTCTGATTTGATTAAAACTTTCCATAATTGTTTGTTATGGACAATCATTCACATTTGAGCTAAAATTTTACCATTTTGAATCTTGTAAAAAAAACATCAAAGTGGCGTATTCACACAAAAATTGTTAAAAATCATAGAGCAACAACTTTTAGTCCAATGTTTAACTTTTTGTTTGAACGATTGTTTGGTATATTGTTGCACACAATTTGATTGTTTAAACCTAATAAATTGTTTTCTGTGAAAAAAAACTTACAAAAAGCTGTATAAACAAAAAAAGTTTCGAAGCATTCCATGATTTTTGTCAATTTTTAAGTGTCCAACTTAAGAAATTCTTAAAAAAGAGAACTTCAAAAATATTAAAGATGGTAATTTTCTATTATTAAAGTTGTTAAGACTTTTAGATTTTTTACCAAAAATTTGATAAATGTTTTTACCTTTCATATTTTTTTTTCTGAATAGCATTTATTTCTTCCTACAACATTGTCTTAGATGTCATTTCTGTTTGTTGTGGCGTTTTGTGGATTTATTGAAAAGTATTGAATACGGAATTTTGAAACTTTTGCAAGATTTAAAATGGCTTAATTTTAGCTGAAATGTGGATGATTGACCAGATCAAGCAACTATATACAGTTTCATGCAAATCGGAGAAAGTCCAGTCTGATTTTTTTTTTTTTTTTTTTTTTTATTTGACTTGGAACTACTCTGTTCAATCACAGTGATATCTCACTTCCGCTGATATTTACGCCTTCCTTTTTAACTTTCCCCGGTGTACCTTATTCAATCATCAACAATTATAAGAATAATTGTATCACCCTGGCAATTGTTTTCCGGATGTTTCATGCGGGGTTTTCGTGGAAAACTTTTTTAAGATTTATATTTTTATGGATTTCTTAGATGATTTACTTACCGTTTCACTGCACAATTACCCATACCTAATTTTATGCAATTCTACTGTTTATTCCTGTGGGTTATGTTTTCCTCATAATTTCCAATTGTGATATTTTCTGGTTTTATTCTGCCTGTTTCGGAAATCAAAATTGTGTCTCTTTGTTTTCTGATAAACGTTAGTTTGATTGTTTTCTTTTGAAATTTGAATCGTATCGAGGTTACTGGCATTTACAAAGTTTGGAACTGGGTTCAGACTATTTATAAAAACAAATTAACTTGTAGATGGAAGCATCACAATAGTAAGCGGCTAAAAATATTAAAAAATCGTTCTAATAAAACCACGTAGACAGAACCTTCACCCCTCCCCCCGTAGACAAGCGTAGAAATTTTCGGACCCCCCCCCCGTGTCTACGTATTTTATGTACAGCCCCTTACCTTACTCTCGGCAAGTTGTCCACTGAGATCCAGCAAAATAAAATGCCTGCTTGGTGGTGCCCATATCGAAAAAAAAACTAAGTGCGTGTATTTGTTTTTTTATTCAGTAGTTGTACTGTAACAGAATAAAATGCAAAGTAACCTCTACGTATCATTGCAGAAAAAAAACATCCGAGAATAAGGATACCCGATTGTAATACGAAACTTTCGGTATATAGCGTCCGCAGTGGGGGAGGGGTTGGCAATCTTGCTCTGATAGATTACTCTTAGACTAATAAACGTCTATGGATCAATTTATGGTGTCCCAAAAGCCAATAACCAGCTTTCGAATACTCAAAACGACTGACGGTGCCAGTTTGAGAGTTGTTTGCTACCTGCTGACAAGAGCACTATTATTGTAGGAAATTTATTGCTCTTTCCAAATCTTCAATAATATTCAGGGGTCACTTAATTGTTTGTATCAGTTAAGTCGTGAACTGACCATTTGTAGCAACAAAGACCATCCGGAAAGTAAATGCACAACCGTGCGCAGCAACCCAAACAACAATTTTCGTTTTATTGTTGTTTTAAATCAGTTTATATAACCAAATTATAAAACCTTCACTGGCGACCACAATGATTTAACAACCTCCTGTAAACCGCTATTCAGACATGTCACGGCCAATTGGCCCAGTTTTAATGCTATAATTAAAACTTGGTATGTGAACTACCTTAGGAGCATAGGTTTTATGTCAGTTTTATGACACTCTACACGTGGTAGTTAAAAATGAAAGCATAAAACTTCCTCCTGGTCTGAAAGTTTTAACCACCTTTTGATGACTACCGTAAAACTATATTACAACCGCATAAATCGCTCCTGAAAAAGTTGATAAAACATGATACGCAAAACATTTTGACAACCTTGAAGGTTTGAAGTTGGGTTTATAAGGATGATAGTTAATATTGAGAAATATTTTATTGTGCTTTTATTCTTTCGATGTTTGATGTGAAATCATGATCAATGTCAGTTTGTAATAGTAGCTGATATTGTTGTGTATTGAAAATAGGACGACTTTATTACAATTTGGAACCAATCTGTTTATGCTTCAGAGCAGAGCATTTACGGTAATTATTATACTTAATAGGAGCATACATTCAGTGCGCCATACGAATATTAAATATAGGAATATTTTTAATTTGTCTACATTAGCACCATATATTAAAGAATCATCAAAAGATTATCTATTTAGTATAAAACTGTTATTACTGTTGAACAAAACCCAGTCACATATTATTTAATTATACATAGATGTATGTTAGTGCTTCATCCCCTATCAATTAAAGCGTATACGACATTTTTTCGTCATAATTTGCTGCTGCTAAAAAAACATTCTCCTAGATTGGAATTCTAATAACATAAACCTAATGGTTGTATCTTAGCATTTTCTAGTCCAACTTGACAGCGTTAAGTTATATGCTAGCTTGCTGCAATGAATCAAAACAAAACAAAAACCTTGACAACCTGTCAAAAAGTCAAAATTTCAAAAAATCTCTTTTTTTCTCTTGAAATCAAGATGTAAGAAAAGCTCATTGGCTCCACTAAAAGCTTTTACAATACAAGGTTTAAAGCCAATACTGGCCATCTCTAACCGGATTTAGTGAAACTGACTGCGTAGTTTTAAGAAGGGTTCGTGGTCTTTCTGAAGTGTATCGGAAAGTCGCTTGTTCAATATTTTTAAGAACTCATTCACCGCACTGGGTCTGATGTTAAACGAGGGAGCCCATAACTGTAGATGCTCCAGGAGTTTCATATTGGCGATCGTCTCATCTACATCGTGTTCAAAAGCACTGAAGAGTGCCGATTTATTCAAATTCCACGCACTCACTTTCGACGTTTTTTTAATCAGAGTATTTTTTGTTGTTTTTGTTGTAGTATTTTTCTTATCTGTGAATCTTGAGCCTCTGATAAAGAAGATAGTTGTAATGAACCTTTTGAATGGTAGGGTGAAAAGAATATTGGTATGTTCAGGTTAGTGAGTTATAATATCCGTAATAAAATTTTCATGGTTATTTTGCTTAACGACGTGTTCGGGGTATCATCCAAACAATTTGTGGAATAGTTCTATTATTTGGGTTATCGTTCGTTTATGGTAATTTTTTATTAGGGATATTACAAGGTTGTCTTGATGGAATTTTGTTCTGTTCCTGTAACATGTTACAGGAGCTCTAGTGCGAACAAGATCAATGATTCTGTAGTTTCTGCAATTTCCTACATAATAATTCTTTAACATGTGTAACATTTATTAAATTTAAAAAAATATTGTTTTTATTATTATAGAATCATACCACCCGACAACCAATGATCTTCACCTGGAAACACGTGTGCGAGGCAATCCTGTTCCAACTTTAACTTGGTTTTGCGATGCAATTATGATCCCTCATAGCACAGACAAATATGAAATCTTCAACCAACACTACTACGAGTTGGGCACAAAAATTACTAATGCTACCCTTATAATCAACAACCCTCAAATGAAAGATAGCGGTAAATACACCTTGGTAGCAAAGAACGAAGTAGAAAAAGTGGTAGTCACACGTGTAGTGAAAATAGGTTTACGATCTGAAACACATAAGAAAAAGCGAATGGACGATGTAGTGATTCAAAACGAGGCTCCCAGAGTTAACCCAAAACCGCCAACTCCAGAACCAGAACCAGAACCCGAACCAGAACCGGTTTTAGAGGAAGAAGAAAAACAAGAAGCCGAAGAAGTGCCTGAAGAAGAGGAAGACGAAGAAGAAGAAGATGAATAATATAATAATTTCTTTTAAAACCCGGCTAGTCATTCATGTAATAACGTAAACAAACTATGAAACGTCGCATCGACGTAATTCTTAGATAATTTGCAAAAAAAATACTTCTTATAGCACCATCAACAAAAAATACTGTATTTTGTGTATAGTGACACCAATAAAACAATAAACAATATATTCTGTAACAATTCCAGTACGCTATACTGTTTTCAAGCCATAAATGTATTCAATTGAAGAAAATGTTCTCCATGTACTGATCACAAATACAGGGCGACAGGCTCATGGTTCGTCTGAAACAGCGTGACAGAGGACCTCAAACCATACAAAAAATACTCTAATGTTTGTGACCACCATACCTTTGAACCGCCCTAGTGACACAATTAATCCACTAAGCGAACTAGAACAACATATTTAATTTATCTAGAAGTTTGCGCTATCTTCTGAGATGCTCAAATCTATTAAATAAATCAATAAAAAAAAATTAATCGACGGTGGCCTTAAACCACATATTTTTGCCTGTTTGGTACACTGAGGTGAATCAAAAGGCTATAATATCACTTGAAAAACATATTTTAATCCGAGGCCCCGAAGGCCAAGTATCATATATTCACGCAGAAAAAAATAATTTAAACCTAATAATATTTGACGTAAATTTAATAAGAATTTCATTTTGTTTTGGCTGCAAAATGAAATCATTATTATTTCAACAATCCAGTATCTTTGATTAAAAAACCCATGGATTGTTAAATCAAAAAGAAAATCTTTTCGAATTTACAAGAGCTTTTATGGTTTTGACGTAAGCTGTCAAATTTGGCAGCTGGGTCAACAAAAAATATGTTTGTTTTTAAAAGAGATTTCTTGTTGATTCAATCATATTTATTTTATTAAGCCTAAAAATATACGCAGTAGAAATAAAAATATGTTTATTGATTCAATTTTTAATAATTTGCGATTATTTTTATATTTTGTTTTCTATTTGTTACCAACAGAATTACAATGAAATTAAAAAAAACTTTCTGAGGCATAAAATCTCTCCGGTTCATGAGTTGATGGGTCGATAGGTAGGGTCCAGGTGTGGGAGCGGCCTTCCTGGCGTTGGGAGCATTGGTACTCAGTACTGAAAATAAGATTGACGGAAAAAATCAAGGAAAAATAGAAAAACTGTTTATATTTTGCAACAGCAGCATACTTACTTACCTCTAGAGCTGAATGAAACGAGAAATTTTTTGTTATTGTTTACATTTTTGTCTGGGTTTTCACGAGGGAATGGTTGGTAGTTATTTTTGCATTTATGGCCCGGGGAATTGACACAACAAATAAATGTTAAATTAAAATTAACTATTGCTGGCTTGATAATAGAATATTGTTATTTTTACAATAGTTGCAGTTGAAGAGTGGCTTATGAAAACAAAAAAATCTTATTTTGAATTTATTTGAATAAATATTATCGAAACAATAAAATGAAATATAATTTCAACCGGAATTGTTTGTGTAAATACAAATAAAGTTTTTTTTTTGGTTCAATGCAAACAATTTTCTGTCCGTGTTTCTGGCTGACGAGATGGTTATGTCCGCACTCAAGACTCGCATGGCCTTGACGTACTGTTCAGCTTCCCTAGATTCCGTTTGGTTTCCAGCGCTGCCCCCCAGGCTGGACCTCCCTACTTCAGTATTGACGAGGATACACTAGCCAGTAGACGCCTCTTGCAACTGCTTAATCCAGAGTTGTTCAGTATGGCTCTAGCTGCCTTCTTTCACAGGTAGTCAACATAGCTGTTGACGTTTAACCGGTCGTCGATCATCTCTTGCAGGTATTTCAGCACGCGCTTCGAGACTATGGCTTGCTCCCCGGCGGTAATTTCTGCCCGCTGCACCGCTTTACAGTTACTGACCAATATCACTTCCGTTTTGTGGTGGGCTATCTGCAGCCTCCAATGCTCCAATCATATCGGTCACCTTAGTCGCCAACAATTACACCTCTTCCTCTTCGTCTTGTCTGTTAACGTTAATATGACTAAATACTCATTACTTCATTACTTCGTTAACATGACGTCGATCTCGAATTCTTTCGGCAGCCTCAGCATCAGCACGTCGATAGCATTCCAGAGCGTTGGACCAAGAATGGAGCCTTGTGGAACTCCCGCCATGATCCTAATCGATCTCTGCTCTGTCCCATGACTGTCTCGTAGATTAATTAGGTTCTGGAAATAACTCCTCAGAATTCATCACAGTTACTCAGGGACCCTCATTATGTGTATCAATTCGGCGATGGTCTCCCAACTGGTGCTATTCAATGCGATGTTGACTTTTTTTTAAGGCTTTATTTTTGAGATTTTTAGGCTAGTTCATAATGTAGTGTGCGATATTGACGTCTATCTTTATCACAGCACAATATCCATCTCCTCTTCGCTTCTGTTTGGATGACTTCTTGGCTCTCTCGACCACTGTCCGAATTGCATTCACCGTTGACCACCCTTTCATCATGAGGATTATCCTCTCCAAAAAATTTACGAGGAAATACAGCACTAGCTTCTATAGCTTCCATCTGAACATGTCCGGGAACACATGGATCACTACTTTCAACGGCATGTTGGAGATTCCATCCGAGTTGGGAGCCTTCTTAATATTCCTTTTCGCCACTGCTACGAGTTCCTCGTTGGAGACTTGCATACCTAATACTTGTATAATTGTGAATAATATGTATAAACAGCAATTCTATAGAAAAAAGTTATAGTGAGTCTCAGAATTTCGTGAAAATTTGAATAGTTCTTCCATATCAAAAAATATTAGACTCGTTTTTTTTTTATTCCGCCATTAGGGTAACCATTTCCGTGCTATGGTGGTCCGAAAAATCTTTTTTTTTTTCAAAAATGCCTTTGTTTGTGCAATTGTCCACTGTGTGTACCTACCGTACGTACGTACGTACGTACTGATGTACACTATACAAACAGATGCCGGCCAAATAATCGGTCGTGTATTTTATTTTCATAACACAACGTAGGAAAAGGTCCTGCCCGTGCGCGATCATAATGGTGCCGTGACCAATCGTTCGTTACCCGTGGGCAATGTTTTAAACAAATTCGCATATAATTATTTTCGCCGGTGGAATTCCATACAGTGCATCAGCAGCAACTCCGAGAATCCTGGGACTCTCCTAGCTACGATGGTGTGGCCACCAAGGTAGCCATCTAGCAGAGCATGTTCGTTTCTTGACTCACCGTGGACTGCAAGAGTCTTAGTCAAGAAACATGCTTACTTCAACGGCGAGTGCGTTTATCAGATACTCGAGCAGTTTTCGTGATCGCTACAATGTGTACGGAAGAACAATGTATCTAAACTACAGAAGCAGAACCACAGCAGAAAAGTTTTAAACCTCGCTTGCAAGCGCTTCGTGGCTGATTCATCAACGATACGTTTCGATTATTGCGACCGTCAATCCATTCACCAACACCGAATAATTTTAGTAATCAATGTCATGTGATAATTCAAAAACCGTTGTTTTTGGGGGGAGTATGTTTGTGCAACTGGCCACTAAGTGTGTACCTACCCTACCAGCCGTACTGATGTACACTACACAAAGAGTTGCCGCTGGTAGTGGAATAAATGTATCGGTAGTCCTACCGATTTTCGGGATGCCTACCGATTCACAGACGAAAGGTTCAAAACTATCGATTTTTCACTTTTCCTACCGAGAATCACAGATTTTAAGTAATTTTGAAAAATGTTCAATACCTATGTTTTGTTTTCCATGTAGTCAGTCAATTTGAACGAACGCGATTCGTTTTGCAACTTCAATCCAAACGGATGTGTTTTTTTGACGTAGGACTACGTCTTTGATTTCTATATGGGGGTACACTTTGTGAAAACCGAAAATGGAACATGTAACAAATTAAGAAAGATTTTGAACGTTAATAACTCAGCTGCCCCTGGTCCAATTTCAATAATTTTATTACCAATCGATCAGAAATATGGCTACGCATCAATAACAATGCTGATTTCAACATGAAACTATTGAAAAACTGGTAAACGTCCAGCATTGTCCAAAAGCGTCGAATTAACTAACAAATCCATCAATTACCTACATGCTTATGCTGCTTCCCCAGCATAGTCGTCAGAGAGTAGTAAGTAGCCGAAACCAAGGTTGCAAATACTCATTTCAGCTAAAATAATGTTTTTTGGAATAATAAAACCAAAAGATGGTATGGTGGCATGTTTTACTTGTAACTTACAAGAAGAGGTTACAAAGTATGCGTTTGAAACATAAAACCTGTAAATTTTGCTTTCTATGAGCCACAATCAGCGATTTTCTGATCGCTGAGTGAGTGAGTGAGTGAGTTTGTGAAAAATCGCTGATTGTGACTCTCATGAAGTGAAATAAACAGGTTTAATATTTCAAACACATTCTTTGCAACCTCTTCTTGTATCCTACTAATTCAAAATATGATCATGGCATCTAATTATTTCATAATTTAGAAAAACATTGTTTTAGCTGAAATGAGTATTTGCAACCTTGGCCGAAACAAGTCGAAGTGGCATTCGCCTCCGATCCTCGGGCGCGTGCGAGTAAGGAGGATGGAATTGCGAAATATTTTGCACACTCATCGCCATACTCAGAACTACACGCTCCCAACGCTGTGTGGTGGTGTTTGGTCGTCGAAATTAGTAGCAGAGTAGCAGTGCTTTCGGCGTGTGGCGTTGAAAATTGTTCTCCAGTAACAACGAACGGCTGCCTACAAGCAGCGAGCTGCAGAGCCCACATAGGCAACCATCAAAGGAGAAAGAAGCTGCACCGCTATGCTATGGATTGGAATCAGTAGCTCTTCGTGAGTCGCTGCGGGTCGGTCATCTATGCCAAGCGTGTCACCCTCGCTCCAAACGACATACAGCTCGACAGTCTCATCCGTGTTGAACACCCAGCTCAGTTTGTTAAAGAGTATTATTTGGACATTGGTCAAGGTCATCAGCTAGCTATCAAGGCTCAACTTATCTATAGAAGCTGTGGAATTGTAGGCCTGAATATATTGGTGCAATTAGTTTTTCCTCGGCTTCCATTCCGCACGATTCGTTTCTTTCGTTCAATCAATCACCCTTGTAGTGACGTCGAAAAGATTGTTTCAATCGGCGCTTACATATGAAATTTAATGTGGATTATAGAATTTTTTGTATGAAACCAAAATTTATGAATGGTTTGCCACACAATGTTGAGATAATTTATTGACTATTGAATTATTACACTGTATACCATGAAAAAGCAGCCTCTTTGTGAGTTTTTGCCTGTTTTCAAGTAAGGAGTTATCGTTGCGATCGGAATCCAAACAACAGCCGAAAATCTACTGGTGGTGGCGTTCTTGTGGCTGTCCGTTCCGGATTGGAGGCGAGAGCAATCGAAAATGAATCGTGGAACAGTGTGGAACAGGTTTGGACAGCCATTAAACTGGGCGATCGCACATTATTTTTGTGCGCATTGTACATGCCACCAGATCGAGTTCGTGATCTTGAACTCATCGAGACTCACTGTCAATCAGTCTTCACAGTAATGGAAAGAGCGACTCCAATTGATGAGCTATTCATTTTTGGGGACTTTAACCTAGCAGGCGTTTCGTGGAGACCATCCCATAGCGGCTTCCTCTATCCAGATCCAGAACGTTCTGTATTTCATGCAGGAGCTATCGGCTTTCTCGATAACTATAGTGTAGCAACGCTTTCTCAAATTAACTACGTAGTCAACGAGAACAACCGTAGTTTGGACCTCTGCTTCGTGAGCACTCAGGACAATGCTCCGTTCATTTCCACAGCACCTTGTCCACTAGTTAAGCTTGTTCCGCACCACCCTCCTCTGATTGTCACTGTTGAGGACAATCTCGTTCGTGATTTCGATAGTCTTCCTGCTGCGGTTTCTTATGACTTTCGAAAGGCCGACCATCGAAGCATTGTAGATGTGTTGTCAAACATGGACTGGGAGAACATTCTCGATCATGACGACGTTGAGGCCGCTGCGCAAACTTTTTCTCATGTCTTGGCATATGTCATTGACAGACACGTCCCGAAAATAATTCAACGCAAAGACTCTCACCCTCCCTGGCAGACGATTGAGCTGCGTAGGTTGAAGTCGATCAAGAGAGCAGCATTGAGAAGATTTACGAAGTATCGCACGCTTCCTCTGAAACATCACTACGTGAGGCTTAATCACGAGTATCAGCGAGCCAGTCGTCGATGCTTTCTGCGATTTCAACGAGGTATTCAGCGTAACCTTAAACTTCACCCAAAATCCTTCTGGAACTACGTGAACGAGCAACGCAGAGAATCTGGCCTCCCATCGTCAATGGAATTGAACAGTGAAGTCGCTTCCACTCCGCAGGATATTTGTCGCCTTTTTTCTGTCAATTTTGCCAGTGTGTTCACTGATGAGAGACTAAGTGACGACCATGTTTCCCTCGCAGCCAGGAACATCCCACTAAATGGTCAAACGCTGAGTGCAATTGATGTCAACGTTGAGATGATTTCTAACGCTGCAACGCAGCTCAAATCGTCCTTCAACCCTGGACCCGATGGAGTTCCGTCCGTGTTTTTGAAGAAACATATTGCTTGCTTGTTAACTCCACTTCACCGTCTATTCCGGATGTCTCTCTCCAGTGGTATATTTCCATCCTTCTGGAAATGTGCACACATGTTTCCTGTCCACAAAAAGGGAAGCAAACGAGCCGTGGATAACTATCGTGGAATTACATCGCTGAGTGCTGTTTCGAAACTATTCGAGCTTGTTATTATGGAACCGTTGCTCTCTCACAGCAAGCAGTATCTGAGTGCTGATCAACACGGGTTTACTGGCGGTCGCTCTACAACCACCAATCTGCTATGCCTCACATCCTACATTACCGATAGTATGACTGAACGGGTACAGACGGACGTTATATATACCGATCTATCCGCGGCATTCGATAAGTTGAATCATGACATTGCGATTGCTAAACTTGACAGGCTTGGGGTGAGCGGAAATCTTTTGAGTTGGTTCCGTTCGTATCTTACTGGTCGCCAACTTATGGTTGCTATAGGAGATTGCAAATCAGCTAGCTTCTTTGCCACATCAGGTATACCGCAGGGAAGCCATCTGGGACCGTTGATTTTTCTACTCTACTTCAACGACGTGAACCTGGTTATCGAAGGACCTCGATTAGCATATGCAGACGACCTCAAAATATTTTTACGAATTTGCTCGATCGCTGACTGCCACAATCTTCAACATCAGCTTAATGTCTTTGCCAGTTGGTGTACTTTAAATCGAATGGTAGTGAACCCAGCAAAGTGCTCTGCCATAACGTTCTCACGAAAAAAGCAACCGATTGTATTCAGCTATGACCTGCTTGGAACGACACTCGAACGCGTGAATCAGGTGAAAGACCTGGGTGTGGTGTTGGATTCACAGCTAACATTCAGGCAACACATTTCTTATGTCATCAATAAGTCGTCTAGGACTTTAGGATTCATCTTCAGGATAGCTAAGAATTTCACCGATGTCTACTGCTTAAAATCTCTTTACTGCTCCCTCGTACGATCGACGCTTGAGTATTGTTCTGCGGTTTGGAATCCGAATTACAACAATGGTGCCGAGAGAATCGAATCTGTTCAACGTCGCTTTCTTCGTTTTGCGCTTCGTAGACTGCCCTGGAGAGATCCGCTTCGGCTGCCCAGCTACGAGAGTCGCTGCCAACTGATAAACCTTGAACCTCTCCGGATTAGAAGGGACACCAACAGAGCTTTGATTATCGCCGACACTCTACAGGGACGAATAGATTGTGAGGCTATCCTAAGGCAAATTGACCTAAACGTGCAACCCCGACCACTCCGTAACAACCTCATGCTGAGACTGCCACTGCGTCGCACGAACTACGGGGCATATGGTGCGATTTGTGGACTACAGCGTGTGTTCAATAGAGTCGCATCTGTATTCGACTTTCACCTCACACGTGATGCGCTTCGTCGGAGATTCTCATCTGTTTTCGCCGGCCGCAGTGACTGACAGAGAAAATTAGTGTATTTCCATTTATGTTTTTTTTTACATTCTGACCATGTTGCTTTGTTTTTCTTTCTGTGATTATTTGACATGTAATTTTACTATTATTATTTTTATGATTAGTATTATTAACATCATTTGGGCTACAGCCAGCCTGTTGATGTATGGCAACAATAAACAATAAACAATAAACAATAAAAAACAAATCGCCAGCTGGTATTTCCCGACGACTTTACAAATCAATAAAATCAAACAAAATCATCATGCAGAACTAGCCAGGATTTGTTTTACTTCATATTTCACAAAATTGCTTTCGAGTGTTAAGACATCGTCTCCCGCAAAGTTTCCATTTTTCCTTCTACCAACACATACATCAGGGCTAGATAGATCTCCACAGGATCTATAGAATCCACGCAATTTCAAAAAAACCAAAATGCACAGCATTACGAAAAGAGGTCAGGTTTCGACCAATAGCAGATCGATTTTAATTCTAAATAAGCCAAACGATTGGAAATGTATCTACCAATCTGCTAAAATGAACACTTAGTTAATTTTCAATAGGTCACTATTGAAAAATACCAAATGTCCAACTGTTGCAATGGTGATCAAAATTATCACCGAATGTCTGAAAACAGCGCATTCCCTAACACAGACTTAAAAATCGAATTCGATGCGGTCCCACTGAACGGTGCTCATTCAATCACCGTAAGTGGTGGTGTCCAGCCCAGCAGCAGCAGTAGTAGCAGCAGCAGCGCAGCAGGAGTGCTTTCAACAACAATAACAACGAAAGCCTACCTGCCAGCAGTGAGCTGCAGAGCTCATATGAGCAACCATAGAGAAGGAGGAAGAAGTCCCACCGCTAGGCTAGGATCGGAATTAGGTAGCTCGTCGTGCTTAGCTCAGCATTACTCAACCATCACTACAAAACGGTCCTTTTCAGGACCACCATAAATTTGTTAAGAGTTCAAAGTGTTTTTATGTTACTTCATACGCGAAGTTAACGATTTTCAGAGTTGGTTGGAAATGCTAACATGAAGCTTTAGTGTGATGATTTATTAGCTAGAGAATGATCTTTAGAAGAGGGTAGGTGGATAGTTCCGTTAGAGTACGGCAGTATGAAAATTGAATAGAAGTTGAAAATGAGCGAAGGGCCATTAATGCGACAGTTTTTAAAGATAGACGCACATTTTTGCTTAACCGTACGATGTACGCGGAGACTTAAAGTATGTCTCCAAGTCCACAGGCAAAAATGTGCGTCCCTCTTGTTGCTCATAAACTGACTGCGGCTGTGGAATAGTTCTAGCGACGTTTTCATCACTACCTAAAGCCCCACGTTGCGAGAGCATTTCCAGTCGATGGTGTGTTATAATGCAGTTCTTCTTTACCCAACTATTGTGTTGCTCCTCTCGTCATGACCAACGTGATCATCTCAGAGAGAAAGCAGTAGGGTGGTTGTTGCGTGCTGTACTATCATCAGCATTTGTGAGAAAATTAGCTCTCACGAAGTCCCTTCTTTTTTACATATTCTGCACAATTGATACTTTCCGTTCCGCCCCATTCATATAATTCGGGAGGGGTGAATTAAATACTCTGTAATACCAAAATGCACAAAACTTAAAAATTCATAAATAACAAAAAAATCAAAATACACCTTTTAAAGTCGGATATATGAATCTAAAATACAGTTGACAGTCCCTTGGATTCTCTTCATCAGCTTTTTCTTTGAAATGAATACTACAAACTTGATACGCTTACAAATAAAAACGGAAAGAGTTAAGATAATTGATGATTGATCAATTAAAAGAACTAAATGTTCACATTTATTCCATCCACTAGCGGTCCTACGTCAAGCTTCCGTTCGTGCCCCTAGGCACAGGTCCATCTACTTTTTTTTACTTTTAATCGACTTTCTCTGTCTGTATCTAAGCGGCGATGCTATTTTCTGTTTCTCCCTTTTTTGGTTCCATATTCCGTTCGTCCTACTCACACTTACAAGGGATACTCAAAATAACTGGGATAGGCAAATTTTTGGTCAACTCTGGAGTGTTGATACTTCGTCAAATATGGTCCGATTTGTATTCTTCTAAAAGCATTCGACTGCAAAACTAATCAAATTTCATGGTGTGGAAATGGAAGTGACCATGGTTGCCGGATACCGGAGATTTTCCGGGTTTCCGGAGGGCAGTCCAAATTGCTAAATTTGTGATGAGTTTTTCTCAAGAGTGTCCGTTACTAATCTGCACACTTAATCAAGCTCGGTAAAATCTCCAACAGCTGATTACCTCAACATTTACTTTTCCTGATATCTATGCAAAATATCTGTTTGTTAGCTGATATCTCAGCAAAATGTTATTTTTTAGCTGAGTTTCAGCAATTTTTATACTGAATCAAAATAAATTGCAGAATCACTCGGCTGTTGGAATCTCGGCGAAAAAAATTAAGTGTGTGTATGTTTTGTTCATGCGCCAAAAATAAAACCATTTTCAAAACATGCCGTGTGACACCTCTTTCTCCGTGGTTTTTCTTCAGTAGGTTTTCTAAAAACTTTAAATGGATCATTGACCACATTTGCAACTTCTGGAGCCACCGGAGTGCCCCCGGAGGAACCTGTACTAGGGGACGAATTCATTTTTTTTTTACAAAAAATAAATAAATATCATACACACTTAGAAATAACTAATTTTACACGTGACACAATCCGTCTTTGACATAAAAGATGAGACGTAAACAAACATGTCATGTAATATTAAGTGCTCTGAGACTGCAAAGCTCGTTGCTCGACGAAAAGTACGTTTGATTGAGCTACATGTTGCGTCTGTTATGACTCAAATTTACACTCGTATATGTCACTCTCAGATCATCTAAATTTACATGTTTTTTTTTTTTCTAGGTGTGATTGGTAAGATTTGTAGATGACATTCCAATCGATTAGCTTGTTTAGAATTAATGTCCATTTGTTATTGACAGAGTTATAAGTGGTCAAAACTTGACTACTTTTCGTAACGCGGTCGATTTTGGTTTTTGGAATTTGCACCCCCAATATGTTGCCGAAATCCTCCGTCAAAATAGCGGCTGTAGTAAATCATTATATCAGTGATTTTGTCAAATTATCTTAACGAAAAATAGTAGAAATTCTTATTACCGATCATTACCAAACGTAACTTATGGCAAATTAATGCTCACTGCGTGTTTATGATCATTTCTTAGATTATATTTTATATTTTATTGCAATACCTTTCGTGGACCTTTCATAGCATCGTAATGTTTGTTTACTTTGCACTATTGGCAGTCGGTTTGACAGTTTAATAGGTAGACTTGGTTTCACTCTTGGCGTGACTCATTATACACCGACTCTAGATTATACTATCCAATGTGTTAGGTTGAAGGACTGATGGCTCGATTCGAAAGTCCAAAATTGCGCGTGATTTGTTTTCATCCTTCTCCCGCTCACAAAGGTTATAAGTTTCGGGAAGCCTTCTTAAGACCGAGGGGGACGACTCTATCTACGATGCAGAAAAGATTGTGTTTTGCTGTGGCTAGCTGCGCGCACGCTGAGTAGATTGATGACGATTCTGAAGATTTCCTGCAAAAATATGATGCGCGATGCAATTAGATGCGACAAATGAAAGAAGATTTTTCGGAGATAGATTCACTAGCATGAGATTTGTTGAGCATCTAAACTTGAGGTTTAGATATGTCGCCCCCTCGCTTAAGACGGCCTACCGATAACTACCGATAAAAGTTTTGAGAAGCTACCGATAATGAAAAAAATAATCTGGCCACCCTGAGTGTGCTGTATCCATTTTCATTATCAGCAGTCAAAGCAATAGTTCGTATGCCTCCGCCATCCCAGGTAACATTGAAAGTTTTATCGAGGTTTAAAAGCATTCTACAAATCTAAATCATGGGCTACAGAACCCTTATAAAACCCAAATTGTTACTTGGGATGGCAGGACGGCAAAATAATCGGTCGTGTATTTTATTTTCATAACACAACGTAGGAAAAGGTCCTGCCCGTGCGCGATCAGCCTTTTTTTTCAAAAAATCATAACTTCTAAAAGTTTGACCCTTCAAATGAAAGATATTTTAATTTAGTTTTAAGGAAAATTATGAAACACTCAGAGATATTTGTATGGAAAAAATACGTAACAAATGCTTTATCTTGTTTTAACTTCGAGGATCTTCAACAACTTCTTATTTTAGTATTTTTAATTGAAAGATCATTTAATTTTACATACCACGTAAAAAAATTATCAATGTAAAAGAAGGCGGAGCAAACCTCCTTTATCGAATGACATTGTTAGTTTGTGTGGGAGTATTTTGATTCTCGAGAATTTTGTGTTTACAGCCATTGTTTACGTTTGGTTGTTCCACCTATTTCAATTGTTGGCCTAGAAATGTTATGATACACTCAAAAAATATTGACATCTAAATAGTATAAAAGTTACGCTTTTGGGTTCCTTCGTTTGTGCTTTTGGGTTCCTGCTCTATAGTGCCGAGATGAGTGCAAAGAACTTAATTTTGGGTACTTTTTTCTAACCATGCACAAGGCAACACTACTAATGGATTGTACCACATGGCAACACTAAATGTACTAGAATGTTTTGGTTCTATCAGAGAGAATAGGTAGAGAGGCGAAGAGTGAAAAACCGTGGAAACGGCAGCACTCTTTTTATTATGATTCCATCCTACACTGATAAATTAAACTATTCCCATTTTGCTTGAAATTTAATCAATTTGGCATTGAACTCAGTTTAATCATATCAAATGATTAAAAATTAATACTGTCTTTCTAAAAAATAGGCATCTGACATTAATCTTAGTTTAATCATGGTTGATTAGATTGAAGATTATCTCTTTTTGAATAAATTTTAATCATTTTTTATTCTATTTTAATAATTTTTTATTGAATTTTAATATTTTTTTATTATATATTAGAATCGAAAAAGAATAAAATTTAGTACTGGAAAAATTATTTCGAATTTAATCATGCATGACTACTGCCAAAGTAATCATGGCTCGGACTCAATAAGGTGAAGCGGGAATCTGCATACTTTTTAAGCTTTTTTGATTTAATTTATCTTTGAGTGTACAAGTTCTGGCAACTGTTTCTGAAGGGCACACTTTAAGTGACTTTTTTCAACCATCTACACGGTGTTTCGCGAAAACCCATTAATGGGTATAAAAATACCCATTTCCGCTAAAAGTGCCCCTCCTCATTTAATGGGTAAACTATGGTTTACTCATAAATGGGTAAATGGGTGGTCTGTCAATAAATGGGTGTTTTTTCACCCATTTTCTTATATTGTGTTTACCGTAAAATGGGTGAAAAAATACCCATTTTTACAAATGGAGGATGCAAGCGATCGTTGATGTAAAAATGTTTTTAAAACATTGAAAATAAATGCAGGTGTTCCGCTCAAATTTTTCATGAAATATTATAATACAAGTTATCCATTGTATTGTCTTATCCGTAAGCCTCTCCAACGTTTTGGATTCTAACATTTTCCGGAGATCGTTGCTGCGGACAGTAACTGTTTGCATCGAGGTTTGCATTCCCAATGAGCCGGTGACGGAAATGAGACGATAAAATTTCGAAGTGTTTTTTCACCCATTAATGGGTAAAAAATATACTCATTATTCAACCGTGAACTGATTCTTTAAATGGGTATTTTTTCACCCATTTTAGGATTTCAAAATTCCCCCATTTTTTGACAGCTGCATACATGGTTTGAAAATGGGTATTTTTTTACCCATTAATGGGTTTTCACGAAACACCGTGTATTTGTGTTGTTTTTACTCGCGTCAGAATTGTTTTTTTTTTATCGTTATTAAAATTTAATGATTGCTGATAATGAAGTGCGTTGCGAGTTTTTGTAAAAACCAGTATGTGAGTGGATACAAAAACATAACTTTCTTTCGATTTCCGAAAAATGAGGAAAACAGGCAGAAGTGGATTCAGTTCTGTAGGCTGCCGGACGATCACATCATTACTGATAACAGCAGGCTCTGCAGCGTAAGACATTTTCTAGTTTTGAGATTGATTTTGCAATAATAATAATAATATTTCCAGCTTCATTTCAACTACGATGATCTGTATCGAATATCAGAAAACGGCAGACTAATGAGACTTCCAAACTTAGTTCCGATATTCGAATACGTTGCGAATTTGTGTTCGAATTCCAGAACCTGTGATTCGGTTTGATAACCAAATATTTCAAGCATAACTTTTCAAAAGGACGTATGTAACATTGGATAGGAAATAAGAAACACTGGATAGCAATGTCTATATGAGATTATTTAATGCTATTTAAAAGTTAATGCTATTTCTTTAAATCGGTTTGTGCTATTAGTTGGATAAAGGGATAGCGTTTAAGAGAATTGTGAAAAATGTCGAGTTTTGCAAACACGGACAACACTTTTGATAAAACAAAATCATACACCTTTTACTTGTGTACTACTCACATACACCCTGATTGATTCGTCGATATTACACCTTAATTGTAACATACACCCTGCATGATTCGTCTATTTTACAAAAGGGTTTTCAAATACGTCAAATCAGATATACCGGGTTTTGTTTTGCAGTGAAGATACGTCGGCAGCTCGAAAAGCATTGAGGAATTGTCGGTTGGTTGGTTTATTTACATAACTACCCAGAGTTGTGAATAATCGATGTTAAAAGCGGAGATGAGAGGGTCACCGCATTATCTGCTATCAGATGTTATACGTTTTGTGTTTTTCGTATTAAGAAAGCGCTTGTCAGATTGGTATGTAAAGTTCAATATTAAAGTCAAGATTAAAGTGCAATTTTATTAGAATACTTTTGAAATAATAAACATGTTGCTCCCGGAAATACAAAAACAAACATACAAACTTGACGCATTTGCTGATTGATAGTGGTTGCTTTGTTTTTTTCACATACGACGCTTCACTGGGAGCGTATCTGCAGTTTTTGTGTCATCATCAAATTTTACCAGTTAAGTCATATTGACAATAAAAGAGTGTATCAACACCATTTTAAAAACAATGAAAGAAGGTCACATACGGCGTTCATTAAATATATTTTCCATAATGCATTACAATTTCAAACCTTGTTTTTCATTAACTCGTAGGAAAAGCATGTATTTTATATTCGGTTAGATGCAAAATATCGATTTGTTTATTTTTGTGACTTACGTCCTTTTGAAAAGTTATGCTTGATTTGTATGATACAAACAAAAATATAACGCGTACCTATATTTTAACAGGACACCACCAGTGTAAACCAGTCGGTGTACATTACAGTGTGTGTATGCTTTGTATGTGTGTGTGTATGCTTTTGCAAATTTTACAAAAAATTGATCTTTATACTAAAAGAATATAGAAATAAATATCCTGAATATTACTACATTTTAAATTCAAGCATTACTTTTTATTTGTTCATGTATTTTTCTCATCCTAAAAAGTTTTCTTCCAAATATATTCGCAGCGATTACAATACTTGCCTTCACCAAATTGGGGAACATCAACTTTTGTTTGTTTTGTTCGATAGGATACCAGTTTGACGGTTCGATAAGGTTTTTTTTGCTTCACACTCTTCGCCTCTCTACCTATTGGCAAATCAAAGTTGGTACTCGTGGAGAATAGAAGAACTATAAAAGTGATGATGGTTTCAAAATTTTCCACGGGGAAGTATACGAGTGCAATCTTAAAATGCTTTTATTTTGCAAATGGAGCATTTTATTTAAATCTGGTTGGTGCTATGTTAGTAGAAAACTAAAGGACTACTCAATAGACAAATAATATAGAAAAATTCATTTCTTTTCAGATTTTTAGGTGTACACATAGATTTGAGCTTTTCTACCACTGTAGCAGCAACCAGATTTAAATAAAATGTTCCATTTGCAAAATAAAAGCATTTTAAGATTGCACTCGTATACTTCCCCGTGGAAAATTTTGAAACCATCATCACTTTTATAGTTCTTCTATTCTCCACGAGCGCCAACTTTGATTTGCCATTCTATCTCTTTCACTCTACGCTAAACTGAAATGCATAAAAAAATGACAAAATGATAAACTCTTTGCACACTGTTAAAGATCATATTGCACACAAAATCAACTATGTTCAAATAAAAATAAAAATACTAGCCCATCTGGTGGCTGATGGCACAAGCTTCTAAGAAAATTCTATTACAGCGAACCACATTATTTTAATTGATTTCTTCGCCAGTTAGTCGTCTGTCATTTCGTTTGTGATTCAAAGTCAATCCATGTAACCCAGCATTTCTATAAGCTATGGGGACTTTCCCTACACACAAGCATCGTGGTGGCTTACTTGAGCGAGTTTTCATTCTCAGGAAATTCGTGAAATGTCAGTGTTTACGTTTTTGAAATTGGCCCTTACGAAAGAAAAACATTCATTTGGTTGCATGTTCAGTGCACGCTGTTTGAAAACTACCCCAATTCGAGAAAAACTGAAATTGTCAAAACTGAATCGATCAAAAATTGGGTCAACTATTTTGGGAGTGACAGGTTAACAATTGAACAACATCGGTCGGATCCATGCCAATGTTGCTCATGTGTCAGCTTGTCACTCCCAACATAGTGTACCCATTTTTGAGTAGGTTCAGTTGATATCGATCTGGGAGGATTCTACCCAAATTTGAGTAGTTTTGAAATAACGTGTAATTATTGACGTTCACGGTAACATAAAAGTACCCATTAAAGAGTAAAAAAAAGACCCATTTTGAAGAAAAGTGGCTTAACTCATGAAATGAGTAAAACAGACTTAACTTATTAATGAGTATTCGATGAATACGTCAAAAAAAATTACCCTTCTTGTTGGTTCTGTAGATGAGTAAAAAGTACACATTTGATTGATTTGTGTTTTTCTTCATGGGATTTCCTGGCAGTATACCAATTAAATTCTATAAAGAAGCGAAAATAATTAAAACACTTCATACTCTTTATTGAATATAATCACAATAATTATAATTTATTCGAGTTTATAAATCTCGTTAAAAATCTTTGATCATTCATAACTCGGTGCAGTTCACTGCTGGTGAGAGATGGTGCTTATCGCACAGATCCAGATCCTACCACATTTCCCTTTTTGGAGTTCTTCGCTAGCCTGAAACTGAACACATTTTCAAAATACCGAGTCTTAATTTTCTTCATGATTGCACTTCTAATTCTTACCTCGTATCGACCGGTTCCAAATTCCTATGGCAAAGATTTTTGCAATGGGTTCGTTTTGTCTACAATCAAACAGACAATACTCGTTTCTCGAATGATCACAACACTCACTTGTTAAAAAAAAGTTAACACTCTGGGTCTTCAGTTCGTCAGAGATGTGTTGACATTGATTGAAAGCATATTTTTACCCATTTTTGATTGCAGAAGACATTTTCTCAAATGGGGAAAAAGTACCCACTTTTCGTTTTTTGAAAATACCCATTTTTTGACAGGTATGAATAACTTCAAAAAAAGAGTACAAGATACTCATTTAATGGGTACCTTCGAGTTAGCGTGCTGACGGTGGCTTTTTAACTCTTTACTCCTATACAGGGATCGACTAAAAACTCAGAGTGGTGCAAAAAATACTGGTGCTTCTCTAAGGCTCTGAACCATTTGGTGGATTATTTTAACTTTTGGTTAAAATTTGACAGATGAAAAGTTATCGATTAACCCTGCTATCCGAGCATGGTTATTTCTGACAGACAAGAAGTTAAAGTTTGACAACCGTGGCTCGAAAACCGGTCGATCGACAGCACGGGGATTTTCGAACATAGAAAATAACTTTCGAAATGTCACTTTTAACCACGAGTTAAATTTAACTCGGCAAATGGTTCACAGCCTAAAATAAGGGAGCACGTCCCTTATATTTGGAAGGAGAAAGAGACTAAGGAGAGAGAGATTTCATATTTAGGAGAGAGCAGTTGGAAAGCTCAGGTGCTACCAAGTCCCCGGCAACGTGACAGATAACCTTAGTTTCACGTACCCACTTGCAAATAGTAGATGTCGCCACACAACGTAAACAAAGAGACTGCCCTTCACCGCCGCAACGGTATTTCTCTATGGGAAACCAACTTTTTGTTTCACCATGTATGGATGTCAAACAACAAGCAACAATGACATATGAAAAGAGCGAATTTATGATTTTGGTGGTGAAATGAAATAAATCCAAACAAATCGAAACAGATTGAAGGAGGTCTTCCTTATATAATCAAATGGAAATAAATATACTTTGGTCACTTCTATTATATTTTGCTCTTGAATATTATCAGCCTTGAGAATAATGTTTCTGAGCATAGCTGTGCGATGAAGATAAAAGCCGTATCAATAAAAAGAATTTACTTCCCCATACTTATATTGCGGGGTTAAAAAAATACAAAATTGATTCTTATTCGCGGTGAGTAACAGGTTTGCTGTGTGAAAACTAACATTTCGTATATCCATGCACTAACATAGTGTAGTACTTGAACTTCGACTAGAATGGGGTACGTTTTTAGATGTACTTGGGACCGATAGGCTAGTCAAGTAGTGAGCCAATTTAAAATCGTTAGTTTCATACGGTTGATTGTACTAACATTGTACTCTTTTAAGCTATTACCTCAAATTGTATATTATGCAGTACTAAATGCATTTAATTAGTACGCTCTTTCTCGCTGCAAAACCATTCTTTCTTTGTTCATCATCGACGACAATAGCAATAGCGTCGAAAACATCGAAAGTATCCACGCTCAATTCTCATTTGTTTCGATTCATTCGATGGCAATCACTTATTTTCGTTTTACAAATCATATGTTTAAGCTTTTGGTTTTGTTCTGCTCAAAGACATACGCGGCTTCACAAAAAAAGATTAATAAACTGATTATGTATATGCAATAAGATTATCTTTAAAAATACTTTTAATTTACTGTATGTCATTTCCGCATTCGCCCTATTCAGATAACACTTCTGAAATTTGTAAGTTTGACAGAACCACCAGCACCAAATTTTCGGGGTACACTGGAAAAGTACTGGAATTGTCAAGTTGCCCCCGGGTTGGGTGCTACTCGCGTATAGCACAATCGAGTAGTGCACGGTGTTATGACGGGAGTAGCACTTTTCAATCGGGAGAGACGTGGCTTAGAGATTTACAAGAATGGCTGCTTATTTTAGGCTGGGTGCAGAATATTTTTACACTCATATAATATATGTTGCAGTGACTGTATGGTATTCAGAAGCGTAGGAAAATGCAAATTTTTATGCTTTTCCTCAAGAGATGTTTTTAAGATCGACGTGTAATTTTCTTCACAAGGGTCGACATTCCGGCGAAAAATCTAAGCCAACCCGACACCAACCTGACTTCAAGCAAACCCCAACCCGATGTTGACCTGACATTGACCCGACATAAACCCCAAATTGATCAAACAACAACACGACATTGGGTCGACATCGACCCTAAATTAACCTTACATTGATCCGACATCGGGCTGACTTGTCTGTTCGGGACCATTTTGCTGGGTTTCTTCCACACTCCACTGTCGTATATCAAATGATAGTGGGGGACTCAATTGACAGTGACAATGAGCTTCGAATGAGAAAGGGGCTCTTCAAATGATGGGCACGAGAGATTTTTTTCTCTGAATCGATTTAATAGTTGTATTGGTTCATCTTCAATCAAATGATATGAAAATTAACAGCACTGATGCTAGCTATCCTATAACGCTACAGTTATAGAGAAAGTACACTGTCGGAGAAACAAAGAGAGAGAGAAAGAGACTTAACACCGTTGGAGCGGCAGCTCTCCAACACAAGAAGAATGAAATGTGCTGCACGATTTAAACTGCTCTTTCACGTCTCTTTGGAAATGAAAGTGCAGTCTCGCAACAGCGTGTGTTTTACTCGCAAAAAATTGAGTAGCACCCGATCCCTGCTGCAAACACACTTCCAGATTTCGAAATGTGATGTTTCGAAATCTGGCGCGTATTTAGTAATGTATGGAAATATGCATTTATGATTGATTATAAATCAGATGGATCTCACCAAATTCTGCCTCCAAAAAAGGACCGGTTTGTTCACTCGTGGTTATCGAAAAAATCTTCCGCGTTGTTTTTACAACCCAACACGACATTTTGAATCACATTCGAAGTTTTTCATTTGCACCGAATTTTTCCTTGACACCTTATTTGCTTGCCTCCTCCAGAAGGCAGAACGCCAGCACCAAGAAAAGAAAAAAAATACCCGGTAAAACTCTTCTTGGGAGGGAGGCAAAGCACCATAAACAAGCGAAATGAAAAACCGAGCGACGAGACACCACAGCAACACAGCTACTCGAAACAAATTTTTGTCCCAGATTTTTCACGTTAATTACACTGAAACAAATCGACATGTACCGTTTATTGGATCCATCTTATAACATAGCAATGTCAGCAGATTTATTCATTCTATGTGATAATTGATAGATTCCATTGGATTATCACTTAAAAACTATGACTGCAATATGGAATGATTTCTATCGTAATTTCACATACTTAGTACTTGATAATACTTTGCTTCGAACGTGGTTAGCGAAGGTAAGAAGTATATGAATATTGTCTGATATATTTCATGGTGAAAAACTGTTGATATGTCATGGGTGGGAACAGACATCTAGAAACTAATGGAAAATCATATAAGTTTGCACTATGAGAAAATTCAGTAAAATATACCTGTTTTCATGATGAATATTGCTCACTAAAATATATATCTTATAAGATAATCATGTATATTTTATTGGAGTTGCTTTTACTGATTTTTGACGTTTGTTGATATGTCGCGTGTAAATAGACATGTAGAAACTATTGGACTGTCATTTAACTTTGCAGTATAGGAAAACATGTATATCTCATTGTAATAGCTTGCTTTGATTTTTGACGTTTAAAGATTGTAAACAGATCTATCCCAATCATTAAATAGTCATATAGAAATGCCTTTTAAGAAATCCAACAGCAAGCATTTGTTTTTGCATGTTTTTCTGGGATGAATATCGCTCCCAATAAAATACATCTTACATGATTGTTCTTTATAAATTATTGAAACAATTGTCAACGATGTTAACGTACACTCATTAAAATGATTAGTTGAACTAAATACTACTAACAACAATGATACTGTATTGAATAATCTTTGTTTGTTATTGTTTCATATGATAATTGGTTCCAGAAAAGAATGTATTGAGATTGAAAAAAAAAATGATTCTACTGTAATATTTACTTTGCTATGATTCTAATTGTAAGCCTTCTACACGGCTAATTCAGATTCCAGCCCTAAGTAGTATTCGAACTTCATGAGCCAGTTCTATCAAATCATATAATTTAGTCGTTGATTTATTGCACACAGGTGCATTAAGAAAGATTTGAACAAACCACACCACCGAAACGGAACATAAATTTGTCAGTGCTATTTGTCTTCACTCTAGCAAAACGAGCATAAAGTTGCACTACATTCCATGTCGGGAGAGCTGTTCTTACTTCATGCTATTTGAACGAGCTCAATCTTGAAGTCAGCCGTGGCCCAGTGGAATCGAGCACAGACACCGAAAGCATCACACCTCAACAGATCTTGATCGAATCCCAAATCAGCTACAATAAAAAAGAAGGCACAACTGTGAAAGCTCCCACTGCCTGATGTTTATTTTTCGAATTTATTTTTAGAAATCGATTAAATATATGTGTCAAAAGAAGAAGTAAATTTCATGTTATTTTCACATAAACTTTACTTCGATTGATTTATGACACATATATTATATATATATAATATGTCAAATTCGTTCAGTGTACAATATCACTAAAAAAACTTCTTAAGACGTGATAGGTCTTTATTTACACTTATCCACTCGCGAAAACTAATATTTGTTTGATTTGGTACAATTAAAAAATATGCGAAAAACAGATGAAATCAGCGCCAGCGAAAACAAAACCAACCGTTCGCGGGCAGAGCCTACTGCCTGGGTTCTAGTTGTACTTGTCACGATATACCTTAATATTAATGTTGGATTTCTCCATGTCTCAAATTAGTTCAACAAGATGAGAGGGATCTTTTACAGGCTGTGCGAGATAATCTATTTATCACAGACAAACAGACATAACACTCGCAAGTTGTTCATCGAACAAGCATTTAACGGTCAATTTAAAAGTATCGTAGTTGGTAGGACCGCCACCTGTGGCACGCATAGTTAATTCCCTTGCGTTTGACGTTTACACACTACCGCCATCTGTTCAGCGTACTACCCACCACAGTGTACTCAATAGATGGCGGTAATGTTTTAGCGACGATGTTTTACCAGGGGGTGGAAACTAACGATTTTAAATTGATTCACTGCTTGAGTAGCCTATTGGTCCCAAGTACTTCTATCATAGAGGTAACTCTAAGACCACTGGGTCCCGAAGAAAATCATTATTATTTTTGGCTCACTCAGTACCAGAACAACGGTCCCAAGCAGTCCCAAGCTATTTCACTCGCCCCTGCATGTTCTGCATGAATCCACACACCCCTGATGTTATCTGTCAAACTTTCATAGCGAATCAAAACAAACATAGTGTAGTAATAGAATTTCAACTAGAATAGGGTACGTTAATCGTTTGCTTGGGACCAATAGGCTACTAAAGTGGTGAGCCAATTTAAAATCGTTAGTTTCGTATTGATTGTTGCTTCTATGGCGTATCCCATTCTAGTTGAAATTCTATTACTACACTATGATTGTTTTGATTCGCTATGAAAGTTTGACAGATAACATCAGGGGTGTGTGGATTCATGCAGAACATGCAGGGGTGAGTGAAATAGCTTGGGACTGCTTGGGACCGTTGTTCTGGTACTGAGTGAGCCAAAAATAATAATGATTTTCTTCGGGACCCAGTGGTCTTAGAGTTACCTCTATGGTTTTACAGTGAGAAATATTCAATGTGTTATGTCTGTTTGTCTGTGTATTTATGTTCACAGGGCTGAAACTTCTTGAATCTCTAGTTGAGTATCAACATGTATAGTCATGAAATAACACCACCACATCATCAAACATCTTCAACGACAACAGTTTTGTGAGGTACATAAATATGGGACTTAATATTCACAGATTTCTTTCCCTCACTTATGACAGTGTTTGTGTCACTGTCATATAATGTTGGTACGACTAATGTTGAATACTGGCATCACGGCCCATTGGATGTGGCTACACAGAAACAAAATCCATTGGCAAAAATACTATATTGATGGTTTAAATTAAATACTCCCACCAATAGATTTGTGCAGAAACGAAATTCGTTTATTTGACTATTTTTTCTTTCAAAACTACTATGCCGTTTGAGTCAGCATAGTAGTTTTGACAGAATGGTAGTAAATTTGATTATATTTATAGTCAACTATACTGAAATCATGGTAGATTTAACGGTATTAAGCGTAGTTATACTGAAAATAAGTGTTTTCTGCAAAATAGTATTCCTAACTATTATCTTTGTTTCAGTGTACGAGAGCTCGTACTCATTCTCTTTCATTCACATCTCGTATGCCTTCAAAAAAGCCTCCAGAATCGTAGGGTTTATCTTCAGGATTGCCAAATACTTCCAGGAAAGGTAAGTCCTATTTTGCGGTATTTCTGTGTCGAGTGATTTCCCAGCAGTAATGCGCAATGGCTGCATATATATTCACGTGATTCTTTGAATATTTACAGCTTTAACCAATAAATCCCTGGTCTGCCTTCTATCTTTTAATGCTTGAAAACTGTGTTTATATAGAAAACCAAATATGCTGTCAGACGATATTTTTTTTTTGTTCAGAAAATCGAGATTACTTTGATTATTTTTGAGTAAATATGAGTAGCTCAAATTTACTCGCTGCAAATATATTTACTCTGAGTACAGCTGTCTTGCCCCTAGTATATACCTATATAAACCAGGACACTTGTTGTAAAATGTTGCTGCTTGAAATTCTATGCATCAAACACCTAATTTGCGCGGTCGTATTTTTTTTTCCTACGTTATGAAATGAATTCAAAGTTTGATGTAATTGGTTCCCACAAAAAAATATATGGAAAAAATGGTGCATACATTTGTTATCTAAGTTTATCATTGAGAAAGCAAATGGAAAATAAAAATACCCACGCAAATTTAAAGAAATACACAAGTATTCGCTTGGAGTTTCTCAAATTTTTGATCACAATTACAGAAAAGCAATACGTAACGCATTCAAAATTGAATTGTCAACAGATAACACATGGCAGCTTAAAATTACGTTTTATAGGTGGCAGGTGATCGCTGAAAACATCTTCGAAAAATGTTTCCTTTTTATGCAAACGATAATTTATAATTAAAAATAAAGCTATATGATTATAAATAAAGAACGTAAGTTATTATGGCAATACAAAGACATGAGTTCAAGAGCAGTAAGAAGGCATAGAACCACGTTAGAAATATTTTATTAGAATTGACTACCCCCTTGATTTCCTTTCTTATTTTACAGCTGGTATAATCAGTTTGACAGATCGATGTCCTACTATACCACTTGAAGTCACTGAAATGGGGTCGACTTTTTATGATCGAGTTCCACATATGTTATGTGATATGATGCATGATATATGCTTATTTTATTATTTATTTATTTGTCGTCAATCAGTGTAGACCGTTTTACAATTGTTGTCTTAGGTGCTATTTTTACAATTTTGTCTTTGTTTATATTTTTATAATATGTCTTAAGAACAAGTTAAAACATTACTTCTAGTTGACGTTATGCGACGAATTAATATATTGCTTTAATTTGGTTTTTGTCATTGTAAAGTCAAAGTTATCGCAGTGCTTATTATATGTATCCATCATTTGGTTCAAGGATCCACATTTGGCATAATTCGTACGATGACGATTTGTAGCAAATATATTTCTATTTCGTAAATGCCTAGATGGTGTATATAAATTTAAGGATGACAATAGTTCTATTGAATCAATTCGATGTGATACGATATCGTTTACGAAAGAAATCATAGCAAATTCACGACGCTTTTTTAATGTTTGGATATTTATGAGCATACACCGAGCTGTGTAAGATGGCAGAGGAAATACAGTCCAACCTAACTTGCGGAGTGCATACAATAGAAACTGCTTTTGAACGGACTCTATTCTTTCTTCGTGTGTGATTGAAAAAGGTGACCAAACTATGCTGCTATATTCTAATATCGATCTTACATAAGCTATGTACAATGTTTTAATCGTATACGGATCGTGAAAGTTATAGCAGAAACGTTTTATGAAACCAAGCATGTTGTTAGCTCTGTTAATAATTGTGTTATAATGATCGGTGAAAGTAAGTTTTGAGTCCAAAATAACACCTAGATCCCTGATTCTATCACACTTTTCTACGATCTGGTTTCCTAAAGTGACTGTTATATCGGGTAGCTTTTGTTTTCTACTAATGGTAATGGAGATACATTTTTTTTATATTTAATTGTAGCAGGCTTTTTGACACCAAGTATGGAATATTTGAATTTCCTCTTTGAATGTGATGATGTCTTTGGCATCTTTTATTTCCAAAAAAAGTTTAATGTCGTCAGCATATATTAAAACTTTCAATTTCTCAATAATGAAAGATATGTCATTGACGAAGAGAATAAATAAAAGTGGTCCTAAATGGGAGCCTTGATGAACTCCTGAAGTGACGTCAACGGGATTTGATATCTTTCCTTTGTATTTTACTATTTGATGACGGTCAGTTAAATATGATTCAAGCCACTTGAGGAGTGCGTAATGAATTCCCATTTTTTGAAGTTTAAAAAGAAGCATGGGTATGTCAATTCGATCAAACGCTTTGCTGAAATCTGTATACAACACTTCTACATGGTTTCCGTTATCCATTGCATTCAAGGAATAATTAATTAATTCGAGCAAATTCGTAGTTGTTGAACGGCCTTTAAAGAAGCCATGCTGCATAGTAGTTATTCTGTTTTTAATTTGAAGAAAGAGTTTTTCATTTACAATCGCCTCGAAAAGTTTCGGAATGCAAGAGATAATAGCTATACCACGATAATTACGGATGTCGGATTTTTTACCCAATTTAAAGATAGGCACTAAAAACGAGTTTTTCCATATTTTAGGGAAGTTTCCGGATTCCAGTGACATATTGAAAATCCAAAATAATGGAGCAGTAAGTTCAATTGCTAAAGTTTTCATAAAAACTGGCGGAACACCGTCAGGGCCAGGACCTTTAGATGCATCTAAATTGTTTGAACCCTTTAAGATATCATGAACCTTGATTTGACTTACGCTGATGTCACTTGAAAATTCTGGATATGATTCAAAATATTCACGATCACGGTCCTCTTCTGAAAACGTAGTATATATTTCTTGGAAGAAATATGCAAACAAATTGCATATATCATCCGAGTTCTCACCTATCCTATCGTCCAAATGCATCTTTGAGGGAAAATTATCAGATTTTAATTTGGTTTTCACATAATTGAAGAAGTTTCTAGGACAAGATTTTATTTCAAGTTCAGTTTTTAAATTATACTCCTCAAATGCCATATTCACGGCCAAATTTAACTGATCGCAAATGTCTAAATAGTATGCCAAATTTTCTTCACTATTATATTTTTTATAAAATTTGTGCGCTTTTTGCTTTCGATTTTTTAAATTTTTCAGTTCCCTGTTGTACCAAACTGGATATTTTGCATGACTCTGACGTCTTCTTCTTTTAGTTGGCACTTCTTCAAGTATTATTTCAAGCAACACATTGTAGAATACGTCAACTGCACATTGTAGAATACGTCAACTGCAACATTTCCTGCAGTTCTTAATATTGCTATGCATCCGACGTCCCTCCTTTTTTACATATTTTGCAGAAAAAATACATCCCAGTCCCTCCTTTTTTACATATTCTGCACAAAACATACTTTCTAAGCTCCACAACTGACAGGATTTCCCGCCATTTTATTAAGAATGGGGGGGGGGGGGGCGTTGCAAAACGTTTCTTTTGTGCAGAATATGGAAAAAAGGATGGACTTTGGATGTTAATATAATTTCATGTGTAGGTACCAGATATGTTTTACAGTCAGTTGTGTGTAATTCACCAACATAATATAATCGAATATGTCTTTCAAGCAATTTTGTTTTCTCAAATTTGAAAGTTTTGGTGCAGGAAGAAATTAAAGGAAAAACTTCTATTTTTACTAAGGGTTGATATATTATGTCACGCTCTAAGGGGGGAGGTGGGGAGGTTATAAGATTGTGTGACAAGCAATGCATTAGGTATAGGGAAAACGTCACGATATGGGGAGGAGGGTGTAATTTTTTACTTGATTTAGCGTGACATAATTAATGCATGGGCCCTAATAATTGTGGTTTGTTTAAAATTTATTTCCCGGAAAAAAGTGATCGTCAAAGTCCATGTCTTTTTCGGGTTATTGTTGAGGGGGGGAGAGGTTGTGAAGGGGGGAGGGGGTTTACATACATTCCTTTTCCTCATTGTGTCGCATTCTTCATTGTGGTCACGCCGTGATCCACCTTTTGCCACTGACTTGGTCCTGCTTGCTGCAGGACCAAGTGCCACGCCGTCCGAGGCGACAATGAGCAAAAGCACGACAGCAGCGCTCTTTTATATCTTTTCAGGTTCAAGCAGAACGATGTGCAACCGCACCTGACAGGATTTCCCGCAGTTTTTTCAAGTCTCATTCCTCATTGTGGACACGCCGTGATCCACCTTTGGCAGCTGACTTGGTCCTGCTTGCTGCAGGACCTAGTGCCACGCCGTCCGAAGCGGTAATGAGCACAGGCAGGAGAGCAGCGCTGATTTATAACTTTTCAGGTTCAGGCAGAATGATGTGCAACCAAGTGGTATTCGTTTATGATGACTGGGTTTGGGAAAAAGACTTACTTCATGAAAACAGTGATAAAATTACCATTTGTACATTTTCAAAAGTTTAATTACAGAAAAATTGGATAAATATTTATTTAGTAATGTAATATCCTATCGATTGGCGTATTTGGATTTAAATTTCATCTATAAATGAAAAAGTTACAAGCGTTCAAAACCTAACACTCCTTCACCACACATATTTTTTGATTTGCACCCCAGTATATTATTGATTTAAAACAGCCATAAAAACTTGTGACGTTTTCTTAAAATGCGCTATGGTCACCCTATTCGTTAGTACGTTCGGCTGTTGCAGTGGACTACGCACATGAAAGTTTGGTGGAATGTTATTGTAAATGTTGAGCTACATTCTTAACTTTCGATTACCGCACATCTCCTGCGCCGAAAGAAAACATAACTGCGGAGATGTTTCGCGGTATCGAATATTGCTCAGTCTCAGCAGAAAGCACAACGATATGTGGGGTAGGTAGTGGTACACTCAAAAATATTACAAAACGAGTATAGATTAAATTTTATGCATTTTATGGTTTTTCAAAGTTTATACATTGGTTCGATTAAAATTTTCGTCAGAATTATACCAACAATCAATACGAAACTAACGATTTTAAATTGGCTCACCACTTTAGTAGCCTATTGGTCCCAAGCAAACGATTAACGTACCCTATTCTAGTTGCAATTCTATTACTACACTATGTTTGTTTTGATTCGCTATGAAAGTTTGACAGATAACATCAGGGGTGTGTGGATTCATGCAGAACATGCAGGGGTGAGTGAAATAGCTTGGGACTGCTCGGGACCGTTGTTCTGGTACTGAGTGAGCCAAAAATAACAATGATTTTCTTCGGGACCCAGTGGTCTTTGAGTTACCTCTATGATTATACTAAGTCCGAATAACGGAGTGGAATTCGATCAGTGTTTACTGAAATGATAGGAAACAGAACATCTGGCTTCCCTTCGGAGCTTCGTGCTGGTGAAGAGCTTTGTCCCTGAGGATTTCTACCAACAATCAATACTAAACTAACGATTTTAAATTGGCTCACTACTTGACTAGCCTATTGGTCCCAAGCAAACGATTAACGTACCCCATTCTAGTCGAAATTCTAGTACTACGCAATGTTTGTTTTGATTCGCTATGAAAGTTTGACAGATAAAATGAGGGGTTATTGGTTTTTCCTATGTTTCAAGGGGTGAATCGATTAGCTTGGGACCGAAGAGAGTACCAGAGCTGAGCCAAAAAGTTGAGCAAGTTATTTCGGGACCTTTTTTTTAAATAAAATTCATAAAAAATAAACTAATTAAAAAAGCGTCCTGAGACAATTTTTATTTTTATTTGAAAGCAATAATATTTACCATAAATCAAATAAAAAAGCGAAAAATAAATTCTCTTGAATAAACCGTATCTATGCATTGTAAGTATATTTCGATTTTATACTATGACACGCATAAACCACAAACGAAGTGACAGACGGAGCGCTTTGCGTCGGTACGGAGAGTTGCGATTTAGCGTAACTTTTATACTATTTAGATTTCAATATTTTTTGAGTGTAATAAGTCGATGCACACTCAAAAAATATTGAAATCTAAGAGCAACCGTAGCGGTCGTTGTCATTTGCGCGACTATTTTAACAGCGCACAGCGCTCTCATTTTAGTTTAGTCACTCTTCTCCACACCGGTCGCTGCTATCCAACCCGGGGGCAACTTGACAAGTCCAGTACATTTCCAGTGTACTCCGAAAATTTGGTGCTGGTGGTTCTGTCAAACTCACAAATTTCAGAAGTGTTATCTGAATAGGGTGAATGCAGATATGTAAATAAAGTAAATAAAATACTGAACATAAAAACAGATAGCCTCATCTGTTTCTTGAAACTTCAAGTTGGTGGGGAACAATGTTAATTAAACGGACGGGTGTAACAAAAGACAATCACTGAAATTTATTCGTTTTAGAAGCTCATTATGAATATCTTTTGTTGAGAGACGCTTATTTTAATTTAATTTATTTATTTCTTCATGTTTGAATGAATATACGAAATGTTAGTGTTCACACAGCAAACCTGCTACTCACCGCGAATAAGAATCAATTTTGTATTTTTTTTCACCCCTCAATATTTTTTTTTTTTTTTTTTTTTTTTTTAAATCTTTATTTTAGAGATTTTTAGCCTGAGGCTAGTTCATCTCTTACACCCCTCAATAGAAAGATGGGGAAGTAAACTGTTTTTAATGATACGGCTTTTTATTGCAAGTCTTCACCGCACAAGTATGCTCAGAAACATTATTCTTAAGACTGATAATATTCAAGAGCAAAATATAATAGAATCAACCAATGTGTTTTTATTTCTATTTGATTATATAAGAAAAACTTCCATCAATCTGTTCCAATTTGTTTGGATTTATTTCATTTCACCACGAAAATCATAAATCGCTCTTTTCACATGGCATTCTTGCTTGTTGTTTGACATCCACACATGGTGAAACAAAAAGTTGCCTTCCCATAGAGAAATACCATTGCGGCGGTGAAGGGCAGTCCCTTTGTTTACGTTGTGTGGCGACATCTACTATTTGCAAGTGGGTACGTGAAACTAAGATTATCTGTCACCTTGCCGGGGAGTTGCTGCTATCGCGGTTATCAATTTACTCGCCTTTGTCCGTACCGGTAGTGAGCATTTTGACGATAGCAACCTTTCTCCCGCGCTGCTAAATTTGGTAGCGCGCTTCTCACCGAGAAGCCGACTGCTATTTTAGTTACTCGAATGGCAACCCCCGATACGGTAGCTGCGCTATGATGAGGGCTGCTAACATGAGTTTAGCAGCGTACCGTTACGGTTGCTCTAAATAGTATAAAAGTTACGCTAAATCGCAACTCTCCGTACCGACGCAAAGGTCGGTATAAAGGGAGAGAATGCAAACTTAGTATAAAAATGGTTTATGCGTGCCATAGTATAATATCGAAATATACTTACAATGCATAGGTACGGTTTATTCGAGAGAATGTATTTTTCGCTTCTTTATTTTATTTATGGTAAATATTATTGTTTTCAAATAGAAATAAAAATTGTCTCAGGAAGCTTTTTTAATTAGTTTATTTTTAATGAATATTATTTAAAAAAAATACTTACAATTTCGATGCTGCCCAGCAGATCACAGGCGCAGTAGAAATCCGCCGGGACAAACCCTAATAAAAAAACACCATACCCGAACCATAACCCAAATTATTGAACTATTCCACAAATGGTTGGGATGATACCCTAAACACGTCGTTAAGCAAAATAACCATACAAATTTTATTAGGGAAGCTCTTCACCAGCACGAAGCTCCGAAGGGAATCCAGATGTTCTTTTTCCTGTCATTTTAGTAAACACTGATCGAATTCCACTCCGTTATTCGGTCTTAGTATAATTTTGACGAAAATTTTAATCGAACCAATGTATAAATTTTGAAAAAGCATAAAATGCATAAAATTTAATCTATATTCGTTTTTTAATATTTTTGAGTGCAGAGATGCCAGATCTATAGATCGTATACGGAAATCTCCGTAGATCTACGGATTTTACAAATTTTTGCGGAAATACGGATCCGTAGGCAAAATCTACGAAATTCGGTACAGTTTCTACGGATTTTTTTTCTTCAGTGTACGTCTCCCTTCAGAATCGAATTTTACAATCTAGAGTATAATCTGATTCTGAAGGGAAAAAAGCATAAAGTAAAATATACCCCTGCAACTTGTCAACCGTTTTCTTGCTCACTTATCCGCTTTTTGATAGAATAATTTGGCGTTGACGGCGACTCTGTAGCTCTTCCCTCCTATGAAATATCCCGTCAGACTGTGCGTGAAACATGGCCTCTCTTCACTCCACCGAAAGTTCCTATAATATACTGTCAATCTTTGCTTGAAGAGAAATGTTTTCGACGGTGCCGTGTGAAGGCAAATAAAAGTCGTGTCGAGACCAGTCTTGTAAGCGGTCACCGTAGTCGACACATTTTCTGTGATAATTGACTGCCTTTGCTTCCGACACTTGCAAAACAAGCTTTCAAATTACAGTACCAAACTAAAATGTCATACGACAGGCTCTGTATGTATTTTAGTTTTTCTCATAATAAGAGCTGCTAATGTTTTGCTCGTGTGAATTCTGAAAATAGCAAGCAACGATGTCCTAGTTATTATGGTCAGATCAGAAATGGTTTAATTTAAACCAAATTTAGGAATTAGAACGAAATCACATATGTCATATGATAGTTATTTGATAATTTTCTTTTTGCTCGAATGTTGTTCAACCGTTTGCGTTATGTAAGAGAGACGACGCTCTCTTCCCCGTCAGCTCGATGATGATCAGGCCTTCAACGTGTTCATCAAAAAGCACGTAATCCATAAGTCGTCGTACTTGTCTGGCTTTAAAAGGAAACTACGGTTAAAGCGTGGCTTTCTTATTAGATTACGATACCACTGTACCACCGCTACGGGATCACAATTGATCAGATCGCCAAAAATGGTCTTGAAACCCCTGCAGTGGATCCTCAAATTGAGCTGGAAACCATTGCCGTGGATAATGAGACAGAATTGCTGCTTGGGCAACAGAAAACGCTCCTCTGGAATGAGGACAAATGCCTGGAGATCGCTCCCGCGCAAACAGGGTTCCTCTGTCATAATATATGACGAGCACGGCGTGACATATTTCATGATTGCATCCAGTAAAACTCGTCGTCAAGACAGGCGTGTGGCCAAACCACAACATATGCTGTATATGGCAATGAAAGTTCTTCTCCTTAGAGTTTCCGAAGGCTTGCAATGCATTCTTAAGTTCCCGGGGACCGTAAACATCACACGTGTCAACATTAAGGACCGCCTTATTCACGGAGCAGTGCATTGAGCGAAATCTATCCTTCCTCAAATCAATATCGAATTCAGTACAGTATTGGCAACAAAGGAATCATGTTTTGTTGTCTTTGACATCATCCACATTCAGAGGGCCAGTCACTTTCGAATGTACACGGGAAAAAATCTGATCTCCGAAATGAGACAAATGACTCATGATTTCATGAACACAGCGTATTTTTATGTTATGAAAATACACCATGAATAATATTCATGATATCATGAGCAACTTTTCCGTAACGCAGCAAACATTCCCAAAATCATGAATCATCCGAGTTGAAATCATGAGCTAATTCATGGGTTTAACTTTTAACCAAAAATTGTAAAAAGAATAAAATAAAGCGTCAGAATGGATTCGAACCAAGAACCTTGAGATCATTAAACCCATACTTTGACCACTAGACTATCAGTACTTGTATAAAATGGAAGACAAAAGGTGTGTAACAGATACCTATGTAGTGTGGTTTATGAACACGGTTTGCCAAGTACGTGTAACGCTTGTAGCGGTCTTGATTCCACTGCATTATGAAATCATGAATTTCCATGACAAAATCATGAATCATTGTTACGATTTCATGGGATGACAAGTTTTTTCATTTCATGATTTTTTATTCATGAAAATGGAATCGGATTTGTTTCCGTGTATGGGAATGGTAGGAAACCATTTTGAAATGCATGAAAATTTTCAGTTTTTATTCATTATCGTCTTTATGGGCAGTTTTAGGTGCATGAAAATTGCACGAGTACATTACTATGGTGATAAGGCAAACACTCGTTTATTTGTTTCCTTCTGTGAAAGCATATTTAGTCACAAATCGTGGATTTTCTGATATTCTCCATACTGCAAAAATGATTTTCCTATCACTGAAGGGGCGACATATCTCGGATCTTCAGTATAGCTACTACTCAAATCATATAATTAATTGGGAGAGCCTACGATGTTTCTCACACTCAGTGCAAATGAGATGAAGTGGCTTCATTTGTTGAATCTCCTACATCGATTGTCAGAAGGCCACAATGGCAATGACTTAACAGATCCAATCCAGGAATTGACTGCAACTCAGGTCAATGATGATCCAGTCACGTGCTGTGTGTACTTCATCAAGCTGGTTGACATGATTGAATTTCAGCACCGTAGAAGTCCTCACGCGCACATCTTGCTATGGCTTAACAAGGATCCCCGGGAAGCAATCAGTTAAAGTATGCCAAAAACTACAGGTGCAACAGTATCATGGTATTCATGTCTGTACTACCATCGGCCCTTTTCAGGGCCACCAAGATTTTCCAAAAGAGTTAAATTTCTGAACATGTCCCAACTAAAATTTATATCAAAAGCTTCTTTTCAGGGCAATCATAGTCATACTAAAGAGTATAAACAGAGAGAACCCCGCTCAAATTCCTATTCCTACACATAACACAAGTCCTGCTGGAGTTAACAAATAACATTTATTATATAAGACCACATAGTCCGACGTTACCATTGCGTACAACACCAGAGGGCTGTCCCTAGTAGTTTTTCAAAAGTTCTTTCATCGATTTATCATTTAACGTAAAATAACACCTTAGAACTAAAAAAAATATCACCCTCGACTAAAAAAAATCCGTAGAAATCCTTAGATTTGAATAAGTCTGCGGAATTGCATAGAAAAAAATCTGGCATCTCTGAGTCGATGTCCCTTTTATTTCATAGCACTCGCAGCTCAGCTGCGGTGCTGTTTCGATGGAGAAGTGTGCATCTACGCTGCTTCTGTATTGGGAGATTGCCGTAAATGCTCGACGCAGATGTCGCCACTGCATAATGATGATAATGTTGACAGACTTCATATAAAATTCGTGAAATTTAGCATTAAATCATAATTTTCATCAAGCCTGCGTAAAATCCTTCCAATATAACATTCGAATTGAAGAAGAAAATGTTTTCACGATCAGACTGATGTGCATTTTTGACTTTTCCAGATGTACTTTCTAGATTAATTTAATTTCACAGCTCCATCAATGCTGCATCGTACATGTGATGTAAACAGAAGTAAATTGCTCAATTACTCAAAATAAAGATGGTTTGTCATTTTGCTACTACTTTATAAACCATTGAGCACCATTTTATAGTATGGTGAGTGTTGAGTAAAGGCCTTCCTTAGCTCAGTCGGTAAAGGCGCAGCTACAAAGCAAGACCACAAACAAAGTGACAGACGACTTACTGGCGAAGAAATCCATTAAAATAATGTGGTTCACTGTAATAGAATTTTCTTGGAAGCTGTGCCATCATCCACCAGATGGGTTAGTTTTATTGTTTTGATTTGAACATAGTTGATTTTGTGTACAATGATACTTTGACAGAGTGCAAAGAGTGTATCATTTTGTCATTTTTTTATGCATTTCAGTTTTGAGTAGAGTGAAAGAGATAGAACCAAAACATTCTAATACATTTGTTGAAAATGCTAGTACAATCCAGTAGAAGTGTTGCCATGTGGTACTTAATCAACTAGAATCAAGGAAAGTCTCGAGCCAGTTCTCTAAAACTTCAACAAAACGCTGGTCACTAGAACTGGGAGAATGATTCAAAACACCATAATTACCCATCTTCATGCAACGTACAACTGTATTATTATTATTATTATTATTATTATTATTATCTCTATTTAGGAGATTTTCAGCCGCAGGCTGGTTCATCTCCGGCAGCACGTACAACTGTAATGCCCAAGAACCAGTTGCCATCAATAACTTCGTTGGTACAATGGTTGAATTACTGATTCTTTGACATAAATAGCAACACCGCCAGTGTGTCCAGAATGTGATAAACAAGCAACAACAATGCATCCCAGAATACTATACTGATCAAAAGCTTCAGTTTCTACAATATGAGTTTCAGATAATAAAACTAAAAGAGAACGTTTTTCCCCAACAATCTGACGTAATACCATAGAGGTAACTCTAAGACCACTGGGTCCCGAAGAAAATCATTATTATTTTTGGCTCACTCAGTACCAGAACAACGGTCCCAAGCAGTCCCAAGCTATTTCACTCACCCCTGCATGTTCTGCATGAATCCACACACCCCTGATGTTATCTGTCAAACTTTCATAGCGAATCAAAACAAACATAGTGTAGTAATAGAATTTCAACTAGAATAGGGTACGTTAATCGTTTGCTTGGGACCAATAGGCTACTAAAGTGGTGAGCCAATTTAAAATCGTTAGTTTCGTATTGATTGTTGGTAATACTACGTAGTTTGTTGACAACCCCGCAATATTGAAACACAAAAAATCGAATTGATTCACATTCCTGGAATTTGGCTGCTATTTATTGAAACGCAAGCTGCTTTTTTCTGATCAAAAAAGAGCAAACATTCAGAGCTAAATGCGGAATGATTGACATCCAAGTTTATTTTACGTTCTTTATTGGTTTTCAAGCAATTAAGACATTTCAATACAGTTGACGCACACTCCGACGTTTTGTGTTGTTGGCTGCACCTAGAGCATTTCTCACAATTTTTGCAATCCATGCTCTTGTGCCCAAATTCTCCACATTTGAAGCATCTGCAAAAACACATAGGCCCTTTTGAAAAATTACTCTTGAGTCAAAAGGGTCTCCTCTCCTGCGGAAAATACTTGGTCTATCATACTGAAAATAAGTGCCAAGTATCATCCAGATCGAAGATAGTCAAGTTTGGTGACTGACCGATTTGGCGTGGAATTGGTCTTGTGCGATCCTTATTGGAGTCAAGTTCAGTTGTTTGGTGCCCTTTCCATACTAGCTGGATCACTAGAATTGAATCCGTCAACGCAAGTTTGTGAGATATGCTCTTCGTTTCCTCAACTGGCGTGACCCAACGAACTTGCCACCGTACGAGGAGCGTTGCCTGGGAATCGGGCCATTAGAGGTGAGACGGACGGTCGCTCAAGCTATGTTCGTTGGAAAGCTGCTTACGGGTGACATTGACTGTCCAACACTGCTGTCACAGTTAAATATGTATGCCTCTGAGAGGTCTCTTCGTCAACGCGACTTTCTGTTTTTGGAACCATTATTTGGAGCCAATTTGAGCAATCAGCCGGCAATTCAACAACTTTTTTTTATGTTCGACTTCAATGTATCAGCTGACGTGTTTCGTCATCGGCTACTTGGCCTTTTCCGTACCGTTGGCCGTAACGATTTAGTTTAAGTTTCATTCATTTAGACAATAATTGTCAGTTGAATTTTTCAATAAACAATAAACAATAATCAATTAATTTTATTTGAATCATATGTATCATATGTAATCATATGAATTTCATCGGCCTCATAATATTCATGTGATTTTGTGGTGGGATTCGAGGTGGGATTTGCTGCTATGTGATCACAGGAAAGCTATGTGAAATCAACATGGATTTCATCCTTTAGATATGTGATCAATTGTTGGAGTGTATACAAGGTTTGAGCCAAAGGACTTATTGGTGTTAGTTTTTTGTTTGTTTATTAATTTATTTGATAAGGCTCAACCGAATTAACTTTACAGAGCCGAGGATTCTTGGTCACTATACAATACATCTTAAAACTATGGTCAAAAGGTACAACACAATAAACACTTTATCTTCCGCTATCCAAAAAGCCTCCTCGATCAGAACTGGAGCCGCTTCTAGTAGTTTCATTGTATGGCAAATTGTTGTACGCCAACGAGGGTCAGAGCGCGTCCATTGCAGCAATGGACGCAAAACGTGGTCAGTACTCACACACTCATCACGAAACGGTTGATTTCCAAAGTCGACGACGCATCGCCCGAAAGAACTGCTGATGAAGAACAATGAGGAGGACCACACAATGGTTGCTGCCGAGAAAACAGACGATCGCGTAGCACACATCGAGAGTGGCCTGCTTTTGTCGACAGCCGAGTGAACACTGTATTGGTGTTAGTGAAATGTGCAAATGTTTAGTGGTGTTCATATTTCATTGCAATACTTATTTTTTTACACGAAACAGCCGATGGCAGTGATGTATGTAATGTTGGCTAGAGTGACGTCGTTACTTGAGTGCTGAGCAATGTTTACAATATTTTTGCTTCTAATACCAGCAAGCTGCCTTTTGGCCTAGAACTTATATAAACGTTATTGGTAGTAGATACCAACTATACTGTCCACACCTAAGAGGAGATAATACGGGGGCGAAAACAAACCACTTTTCGGTCAAATGCGAACCAGCTCGTGATAGGCCGATTTGAAGTGCGTAAGATAGGATTAGATAGAGATTTAAAGGGTAAGAAGCCAGTTGTCTCCTCTTCCTCTTCCCACGAGCACGCCAGTATGCTGGCATAAGAGACAAAAGTCTCTAACACTAACGCAAATCCCACCAGAGCACACCATACGGTGTTTCGCGAAAACCCAATTTCCGCTAAAAGTACCCCTCCTCATTTAAGCCTGGAGAGAGTAATGTTTAAGGAAAATTCCCAAAAGTAAATTTGACAGCTATAGGGAGGTGTCTTTTGCTAAATTTTGAGATCATACAGGGGTGTCGTCTAATTTTAATCTCTTTTTTTTTTCCTTTTGTTTGTTTTTTCCGTCGATCTTGTTTTCCGTGCTGAGCACCAATGCTACCGACGTGCCAGGAAGGCAGCTCCCACACCTGGACCCTACCTATCGACCCATCAACTCATGAACCGGGGACCAACGGCTTTACTTCCCATCCGAAGGAAGGCGTGATCAGAGATGTTATGCCTCAGAACATCCCGGCGGCGCCGACTGGGATTGAACCCAGGCCTACTGGGGTGAGAGCCACCACCGGCGCCGTTAAATTTTAATCTCAACAATTATCAGTTTTTATGTTGTTAAATGCATCCAAAACATAATTTTTACAAAAAGCTTTAAATTTATCTAACGGAATAATTGATCAGACCAATATTCCGTAAGGAAAGTGAAATTGCATTCAGAATACGTCACCTTCATGTTGATCACGATACTAATGCAATCGATCATTCCTTCACCGATTTCTTTTGAACTGCGTACTGGGTCAAGAAATGTTAAGGAAAAGTAATTTCTTTAGCATTCCGTGTCCTGTCCCGTAGCACGTAAAAACGTCATTACTTTTCAGCTGTGTACCAGGCTTTAATGGGTAAACTATGGTTTACTCATTAATGGGTAAATCGGAGGTCTGTCAATAAATGGGTGTATTTTACCCATTTTCTTAAATTGTCTTTACCGGTAAATGGTAAAAAAAAACATTTTTTTTTCAAATGGAGGATGCAGGTGCTTGGTTATTTGTCTTCGTTGATATAAAAAATTCTAATACAACATTGAAAATAAATGCAGGTGTTCCGATCAAATTTTATTACACGAAATATTATAATACCATATTAGATAAAATTGTTTTTACTTATCCGTGAGTCTCTCCAACGTTTCGGATTCTAACCTTCTCCGGAGCTCGTCCATTTTCGCTAAAAAAAAAACTGCGGACAGTAACTGTTTGCAGTCCCTAATGGTGGTAAGCTCCAACTCGGAGATTTTGATAAGTTCTTTAGGGGCTGTTCATAAACTACGTAGACAGTTTTTTTGGGATTCGTGACCCCCCCCCCTCCCCGTAGACAATTTTCCATACAAAAGGTTTAAAATTTGTATGGGACGTGGATAATTGTCAGCCCCCCCCCCCCCAAACTGTCTACGTAGTTTATGAACAGCCCCTAAAGAACTTATCAAAATCTAACCCCCTTAAGTACTCATCCCATAGGTAAAAAAAATCAAGATCACAGGTATAAAAATGAAACTACAAACTGTCATTGATACCCAAATTAATTAAGTGAAATTAAATGAAAGATAACCTTTTATTGCTGTTTTATTTAAGCATTCCGCTAACAACCCAATTTCATTACTTCATTATGATGGCTACCAAGCCTTTGGGGTTTTTCTTAGAGTTGCACAGATTTTTCTCCTTTAGTTTACTTAAATCTTTGGTTACAACTGTAATGCCCAAGAACCAGTTGCCATCAATTACTTCGTTGGTACAATGCACAATGGGGAAAAATAAACGGAAAAATACATTAAATGGTATACCTCTGAAACTCGCTGAAACAAAAATATGATTCATATCATTTCTTAAGGTAAAAACCTATATATATGACATATTGATGCGTGTGGGGTTTGCTTTATCCGTACTCTTCGAATTTATCCTCCATCTTGTACACGTCCAACACCAAGTCTCATTCTTTTACTTAAACACTCCACCACTTTAGACTTCCACAATACTCATACATAGTTCCTCTTTCTTTTTCTATTTTTCTCCTGTTTCATCCAACACCTTCTACACTGCAATTATTTGTAATATCAATGTCATCACCTTATCCAACATAATACCTTCCTTAATTGTGCAGCTATTTATGGTCCTATTATTTTTTTATGAATCATTATTATTTTCATTATTTTTTCACTTCCATTCTTGGACTTCATTCTTTTACTTCCATTCTTCCATTCAGAATTTTCCAACATTTCTACAGTTACTTCACTCATCAATTTCTAACGGTATACTAGACTTCTGCCAATTGAAATAATTTCAACTGGAAAGTAACCCAAATGAAGTTTGTTAACTTAGACTTTGGAAATTGATGAATACGTATTAAAATAACATTTTTATGCTGTGATCGAGATGGTAAGTTGATTTATTTAATTTTAATCCGTATCCTCTACGTTTGGAAGAAACCAAATAAACTGGCAACACTGGTACCTTTAATGTATCCATACCCTTCTTAACGGTAGTTGCCATAACAACTATCAATGGATAGCTTCCCGAAAAAAAATCCAATAAAAATACAATGATTTTCAATGTCATTTAACCATAATATTTACTGTCAAAGCATTGGACATTTTTGTCCATTACCATAAAATCAAAACGAAATTCATGGTTCAGAACAATAAAAATCATGGTATTTGATAAATTTACAGTAAAAAAGGGGGGTTGTTAAGCATCTTAACAATTAAAAAAAAAAGTAATTTTTCTCGAACAAATTTGAGCTGATCACACTAATTTTCGTTGTTTGAGCATTGTATCGTTGAAAATCGAAATTTATTTTTTCTCCTGTACAATAATTTAACAATAAATTTTAATGTACTCGAAATTCCACAGTAAAAATTATTGTAATTTTCCTGGTAAATTCGTTGTTTTATTATAATTATTTTTTTTTCGGGTTGCTACTGTCATATGTAGCTTAAATCATTTACACCACTGTAAGAATTGAACTTACTAAATTTGCCGATAAGACAGAAAAATGCATATCATGCAACTGCACTCACGTCAGTAGCGTTCACTTCTACCATAGCCTTGACAAACAGAATTATTCATTTACCTTTCCTACACCAAGAACAGCGAACCCGAATGCGCGGATCATGTTACATCTTTCAATACGCTAATAGCCTAGCAAGCACATTGACACCAATGAAACAAACATAGAATTGTCACACCGTTATAGGCATCTCACTTTGCCTACAGTAATTAAATATAAATCACACCATGCCAATGCAACAAATTATAAAATGTATTATGACAATAACTCCGTATATAAACCCCAGCAGTTGATTAATAAAGACAGATACTTTCGATCAAAGAATCACTTTGGATTGCGATCCTCTCCTGCCCAACTTGGGATACACAGGTTTGGACACCGCTGAAAGGAAAAGAAATTCCCCAAGGTTCTGCGATCCTCTTCTGCCCTCTGGGATAAACAGATGAGGACACCGCATCCATTCTTTGATTATGCCGCGAGCCTGCTTACTTGTAAAAGGGCATAATACTACGTTCAATAAGATTACACAAAATGTTGGCACTGGCAAATGCACCCAGCAGATTTTGAAATTTGCAGTTACAATCAGCATCAGTAGCGTCATAATTTCAACGCACAGCTAACTGTACTTGCTGTACTCCCCCGAAGAACACGGTTCGAGCAAACAAAGTGGGCACAATCGTCTCAACTCGGCCACCCCCCAACCGGCCCGACTCCCTGCTTGCGATTAGTTCAGGGATCAGCACTAATCGCATACAAAAACAGAACGACCGGCAAGAAACCGCCGAACCAGAGCAGCCGCATACCACCCCCACCTCTCTCCGTGCTCTTCGAGGGAAGACTACGTCATACTGCGGTCGTGTATAGGACACAAGCCTTTAATTTATTTTCTGAAGGAAGTGTTACAAACAAGAGACAGATCATTATAAGGAGCCTCTGCATCCATGATCTATTGACAGGCGAAATAGGGTGTGCTATGTTGCTGGTAGAGCTAATAGTACACGAAACGAAAATCAATTATTTTATTCATGTGATTCACTTATACATTTTTGCCAAAACATCAGCCTTTGTTGCTTATACTTTCCATAAGACAAACCACATAGGTCCTATATGAATGCATAAAAGGTATGTGTGGCCGGTTATACATTTCATTTGACACATGATCTTCATTAACTTTTTGCAAGGCGTCTGCTTATTAGTTGACTTAAACGCTGTCCAGACTGGAGAGTTATAACATGTGATAACGATTGTCAAATAATTACAATACAGAAACCACCATCAAGATAGCGCTATAACATGTTATTACTCTGTAGTCTGAACGTACTATTATACATTTTATGAATAATCAGCAATAGACATTTGCCAAAAGGTATAAAGAGATTTCTATCCGTGTACGTTCAGACTATAGCTGATATCATGTAATATAGGCTATCTTGCAATGAGCCCTCATACAGAGGATTTCCAGTGAAAACTAGAAGTATGAGTGCTCATTGCAAGATAGCCTCTATAATATGATATAATGCCTTGTTCAGACTACAGAGTTATAACAAGTTATAGCGCTATAGTTTCTGTGCGACCTACCTTGTGAAGAGCTGGTCCGAAAGTGAGTGGAGAGTTGCCCGTGTGTGTTTATGAAGCGTTGCTATGAAGACCTCCGTTTACCGGTTTGCGCTTACAGCACATGGCTTGCTGACTTGTTAAGCGTCAAGTTAAGACCTGCTTACACCAGCGCTAATATATGTCACACATGACCCTCTCTCTTCACAAAAAATGAATTTTACTCGGTTTTCCTTTTTATTCCTTTAAGTAACGTTTCAGTGCATCCTCATTATTTTATTTTATTGCTACATGAATTGTCATTTGGAGAAATGGATTATAGAGGAAAAAAAAACTATACGAATATTTTTATGGCAGATATTACAACGGAACGCATTTTCGTAGTGGATTGATTAAGGGCATGGTGTAATTCAGGGTGGTGTTATATGCTAAGACCACAAGTGTGGATTACTGCCAATCACCGCGACAGAAAGGGGAACAAAAGGGAACGGAACAACAACAAACACGGTCGAATGATGCTCAGACTAGCATAAAATTTCTTCCTTCTTGGTTGGTTACATTGTCGCTTATTGTTCCGTGCGCCTGACGAACTGGTCTAGATACGCTGGGGGCTTCTTTTCACGATCGCTTTTACGGTTGTAGTGTAGCGTTTCTGTTGCGTTGTTTGGTGCGGTATCATTGGTTTTATTACGAAACTAACGATTTTAATTGGCTCACTACTTGAATAGCCTATTGGTCCCAAGCAAACGATTAACGTACCCCATTCTAGTCCAAAGTCTACTACTACACAATGTTTGTTTTGATTCGCTATGAAAGTTTGACAGATAAAATGAGAGGTTAGTGGATTTTCCTATGTTTCGAGGGATGAATCGATTAGCTTGGGACCGAAGAGAGTACCAGAGCTGAGCCAAAAAGTTGAGCACGTTATTTCGGGACCTTCTTGTCTTAGAGTTACCTCTATGGTAGAACCGCGCAACCGGTTTTCACAATTATGCCGTCGCGAGCGATCAGGTCATCTCGTACGCTACGATAGCTGCTATCTACGTTTGACCAACATCCGGTTTCCAATGCCGTCATGACAAGTTGAAGCGACACGTCTTTCGACGTAGCATGGGCGATCTCTTCTTCGGTGAGAATTTCTACTGAATTTGCTTCCAACATTCCGATTTCCCATGGGCTAGCATCTTCATTAAAGGGCTCTTCATCACCATCGTAGAGGGCCCATGCATTAATCACGGAACCAAATTTTGTTCATTCAAGTTAAAAATATATATGTTTATTAAATAAAAATATGAATAGTTCAAAGTAAATTAAAAACATGTTTTCAACAAAAATATGTATGTTTAAATTAAATTCAAAAGCATGTTCAACAATACATAATCTGGGTAATCAATTTTTAGCGTGTCCTTTTTTCCTTCTTGTTTAAATTCGGCAAACTTAACCGCAAACGGCCTGCAAGCGGCGAAACCGAAGTAGAGGGTCCGGAAACCCACGAAAGCAAGTGTTCCAAGCTCGACAAAACCGGTGGAACATCACAATATTAACATCAATCCGTCGTTTCTGATGCCGATCCCCATATCATACTCACCCCCACCGTCGAAAGAAAAACAGATCATCCCCGAACACTAAACTTAGAAAGAGGCCGGTATGAGGACCAGCGTCAGAAACAACAAAATGACGCTAATATCACAAAGTTTCACCGGTTTTACTGAACTGGATCGGATCGTACACCCACCCTGACGGCCCCCCGGATCCAAACATCCACAGACTTTCCATAATCGCAGGAATTTCCATTTATTTGCTATCCATTTTATTTTGATTTATTCAGCATTCAAATGCTAAAATAATTTCAAAATATGTTAGTTTATTTTAAACATGAAAAGCATGTTTAAAATAAACATATTAATTTTTGACAGTCGGCGCCGCCGGGATGTTCTGAGGCATAACATCTCTGATCACGCCTTCCTTCGGATGGGAAGTAAAGCCGTTGGTCCCCGGTTCATGAGTTGATGGGTCGATAGGTAGGGTCCAGGTGTGGGAGCTGCCTTCCTGGCACGTCGGTAGCATTGGTGCTCAGCACGGAAAACAAGATCGACGGAAAAAACAAACCAAAGGAAAAAAAAAAGAAACTAAATCGAGCAAAAAAATACCCGTACGACGTTTTTCCTATACCTAATGCATTGCTTGTCATAAAATATTAGACCCCCCCCCTCCTCCCTTAGAGCGTGACATAATATATGCATCAACCCAGAGTCTGGATGACGGGTCGGCAATGTTGTCCGTTCCACGCACGTACTCCACATTGTAGTTGTAGGGGCTCAATCTGAGCGCCCACCCATCAGCCCGAGTTAAAGCTCGCTTTGATTCCTCCCGCGATCGGTTGAGGATAAACGCTACTCCTTGAGCATCCGTGCGGAGGGTAAAGTGTCTACCAAGGAGGAAGTAGGAGAAGTGTTCAACTCCCCAAACCGCACTGAGTGCCTCGCGTTGGTTCTGGGCATAACCTCGCTCAGTTTTCGTGAGGGCTTTAGAAGCAAAGCTAATTATTCTTGGCTTGCGAGTTTTGCTTTCTTGTACTAGTACGGCACCTAGTGCGTTAGGGGAGGCGTCGGTGTACAAGATAGTTTTATCTGTGTCAGAAAAATATCCAAGGGCGGTTGTGCAATGCTGTATTCGCTGTTTAATTTGCTCGAAAGCCCTCTTCTGGTCCGCGTCCCAGGTCCATGCCTCTTTTGACACGATTTCCCACAACGGGCGCGATATCTGCGCTAAATTTCTCACATATGAGCTGATGAAGGACGCAAGACCCAAGAAACTCCGCAGCTCTGAAATAGTAGTAGGATCCCGGAAGTTGCGCACGCTTTTGATTTTTTTTCATCATCAACATGGAAACCGTCGCCATCCAATTGGTGAACAAGGAACTTAATGCTGCTCTTATCGAATCCGCATTTTGCTTATTTTCCCTTAGTACTTGAGCACTTCACCGACAATCTGTCGTAATTCGTCCAAGCACTTCACCGACAATGTCGTATTCGCAGAAATAAGAATATCATCTATATAGACTATCACGTTCCTTATACCAGTAAGTAGACGGGTTATTTCACGCTGAAATACTTCGGAGGCGCAATTGACCCCGAACATCAGCCGTGTAAAACGGTACATACCGTTTTCGGCAAGGAAAGTTGTGAGTTCGCTTAGCTACAGGTGATAAAATGCATTGCTCAGGTCCATTTTTGTGAAGTATTTTGCACCACGGAGTTTGACCCTCATTTCGTATGTCAAGGGCAGCCGAAAATATTCTTTATTTATGACTTTATTCGGCGCCCTCATGTTAACCACGAGCCGGAAATTTGACTTGCCTTTTGCCACGGCAGGCATGCCACTTATCCAGTTGGGCGCTTTTTTCACCTTCTCTATTATTCCGCGCTTTTCCATTTCGTCCAGTCTTATCCGGGCAGCCTCCCTGAATGCTGCCGGGACGTTATAATACGCATTCTTGGTTGGAGGGATCGTTCCATCTACACTAAATTTGACTTGCACTCCCGGCATTTTAGGAAATATACCGTTCTCAATACTTTCCATGCTGTCAACGGTTTTTTCTACTTGAAGAAGCTTCAAGTCGTGTGCGGTAGACCGGCCTAGTAGCGATCTCGCCCCATCAGGGACAACATGGAATGTAGCGGTTACTAGCGGTTTGGATGTTCCTGGTACTTCTACTGATGCTCTGAAAGTACACTGAACCGGCATTGGTTTAGCAGAAGCATAGGCGCGAAAGCTTTGATGGGGCTGTTGAATGAATTGGAGTTTTGCGACACCCTCGTGATAATTTCGTTTGATGTGCACCCAATCACTGCCTCCAATTACGTTAACATCGGCCCCGGAATCGATCAGAAAACTTATGGGGTTAGCGGATCCGATACTGCAGTCAACTACTGCGTCCTCCAAAGTGTGTTTATGTTCTAAAAATGAGAATTTTGAGGGATTGTTGGTAAAGTGATAAAACGTAAAATGCTTGTTAAAATCGTATATTTAAAAGCCTTTTCTCATGTACGAATGATCAACCTTACTTTACCTGTTCTTCGTTAGTGGGATTTTTGTCACCGTAGGATTCAACATCAGAGTGCTTCACAATTTGCTGCACGCGCCGTCCTGTCCGGCATGCAACTGTGAAATGTCCTCGTTTTCCACATTTATCGCACGTTCTGGATAACGCGGGGCATTGCGGGTTTCGATAAGAAACGTTGTTGCACCTAGGACAACGCATCTGACGCCCTTGTGTTCGTAGGCTGGGCTGATTATCTCTCGCTTGAAGGTTGGACCTACCTGTCCATCTCGACGGGTCCAACCGGCGCTCTGATGCTTGCACGAAATCTGAGTTTGTACGACGATGCTTAGCGAATGGGTAGCTAGACTCTTGCTGAGAATCGGTCCTCTTGTTACTCGTTCCATAGTCCCGGCCAACCTTCAATATATTGGTATCCAGCGGTTGTTCGGTTGTTTCTGCCTCGTATGCTTCATGGCGTGTGGATGCCTGTACGATAAAATTGGTGTCGTAACCATGCTTTTACCAATTTTTACCTGTGCTCGCACTAATCGGTTTTGGTCACTGGAGCTGTAACCACACAGCCTAACGCTTCTAATTAGCCACGCGTGAAATGCGACTATTGATTCATCTTTTCCTTGCTTCATCTTCAAGAAGGCTCGGTGCTCTGCAGCTGTGTCTGTCATTGAGCGTAAATGTTTCTCAATACTTTACAAATACTTTATAACAGCGTGGATCAGCCAGGCTGGGACGTAGGTTAATGGCTCCTGCCCGAGGGATAGGTAGAGAAGCTTGACCTTGTAAACCGGCTCGTTTGCAAACCTCGAAGTTTTCGATGAAGTCGTGCCATTCAGCCCACATTTATTCGGACGGACACCGCCGGGAAAAGGCTTGATGTGCTCTGGGCTCACGGACGTATACGAACCATGTGGCTTAGACGGTTCGTGGCTGAAATTCCAGCTTTGGTCGGCTTTGTGACATACTGACTGCGGGGCACCAGGCTGGAGTAGAGTAATAGCAACAATCAATACGAAACTAACGATTTTAAATTGGCTCACTACTTGACTAGCCTATTGGACCCAAGCAAACGATTAACGTACCCCATTCTAGTATAAATTTCAGTACTACACTATGTTTGTTTTGATTCGCTATGAAAGTTTGACAGATAAAATGAGGGGTTAGTGGATTTTCCTATGTTTCGAGGGGTGAATCGATTAGCTTGGGACCGAATATAGTACCAGAGCTGAGCCAAAAAGTTGAGCTCGCTTCTTCGGGACCTTCTGGTCTTAGAGTTGCCCCTATAGTAATAGCCTTTGATAGGTCCACGAGCACTTTTTCAATTTGTGTCATTTGTTCACTTGTGCTGTGTTCTTCCGGGTTTGTCTGCTTAGCGGTGTTACCTCCCTTCGATGGTATGACCGGTTCTCCACCGTCACTGGTGGGGCTAATGCTTGTTGTGCTGTAGGTGCTGCTACGATCGGTGTCTGCGTCCTCACTTTCTTCACGGTCACTGCTGTTGCTTAAGTAAGCTGAATGTTCGCTACAGTCATCAATGAGGCTCGTGCCACCATCGACGATGTTTGGGTTTGCTTTTCGCTCCAGTTCACGATCGCTCGGATAACCCTCACGGTCTTCTTTCGGCCGAACGTACTTGCCGTTGTTTTGCATTGCTGAAACTTTGTTTGTTGTTTATAGGGTTACTGATACAGATTTCGAAATATTGCCTACAATTGCTCATAATAAAAAAATAAAGTCAATGATTTGTGAAAATTATATGCTTGTGCTGGTAAAATCTATGCATTATTTATTTATTTTTGTAATAGGGATCGCTTAGAAACGATTTCGGCTGATTTTGAAGGTTCTGCAGTGGCGTCATTTTCAAGTATTGAGGCTGATTGATTTTTTTTTGCAAAAGCGTCGTTTTGAAACGATTAAGGCTTTTATCATTATATGGCATCGTTTTGAAACAGGCAGATTTAGCATTTTTTTTTTGCAGTGGAGGCATCGTTTTGAAACGATTTGGCAGGTTTTGCGTCGTTTTGAAACGATTAAGGCTTTTTTTCATTATATGGCATCGTTTTGAAACGATTGAGGCAGATTTAGCATTATTTTTTTGGCAGTGACGGCATCGTTTTGAAACGATTTGGCAGGTTTTGCGTCGTTGTGAAACGATTAAATCAGGCTTGGTAGTTTTTTTCCGCAATGGCGTCGTCTTGAGACGAATAAGGCAGATTTGGCGTTCTTTTTTCTTGTATTTTTTTTTTTTTTGTGCGTGAGGGCTACGGTTATTCTAATCCGATTGGCTTCTTTAAGATAGAAGATTCCGTATGGCCTAATTAAATCTGGCAGGATCTCCAATGTACGACTTACCTTGTGAAGAGCTGGTCCGAAAGTGAGTGGAGAGTTGCCCGTGTGTGTTTATGGAGCGTTGCCATGAAGACCTTCGTTTACCGGTTTGCGCTCACAGCACATGGCTTGCTGACTTGTTAAGCGTCAAGTTAAGACCTGCTTACACTAGCGCTAATATATGTCACACAGTTTCTGTGTTGAAATTACTTGACAACCGTTATAACATGATATAACTCTCCAGTCTGGACAGCGTTTAAAACGCTGTCCAGACTGGAGAGTTATAACATGTTATAACGGTTGTCAAATAATTCCAACACAGAAACCACCATCAAGATAGCGCTATAACATGTTACAACTCTGTAGTCTGAACGTACTATAAAACGCTGTACAGACTGTAGAGTTATAACATGTTATAACGTTTGTCAAATAATTACAACGCAGAAACCACCATCAAGATAGCATGTTATAACTCTTTAGTCTGAACGTACTATAAGCCATTAGGTTTTGCACCGTCGGGGTTAACCTCAATCTGATGACAGTTTAGTGGTACTGTTTACGTGGACTTAGCCAATTTTTTCTTGGGTGGATTTTCTCGATAATTTTTCAGACTGCAGTGAGATGTAAATCACATTTCTGCAATGTTCACGAGCAACATCCTTGCAATGCGCTGTTCCTCGACAATTTTCAAGTTAAAATTCGGAAATTTTAGAATTTTTTTTTTCGAAAAAACGACTAAGTGCTTGTAAACAGTACCACTGAACTGTCAAAAAGGTTCAGCCGATTAACACTGAGTTTATTCGTGACGTCACGCTGCAGAACCTAATAGTCTGTACGGGGTATAAGGATCAACGCTCGTCAATTCCAATTTCGAAGATGACATTTGTTATCTCTTCCCTTACATTGGACAAACTATGGCTATTTAGCCCCCTGTGTGCTTGTATTCGTGTTTTCAACAATGTTTGTGACGCGTTCAGTTTCTTTGCTTCAATAAAAAAAATCTTGGATTAAGAGCACATCAGTGTTTATGTAAGTGTATTTAAGTGAGTTAGTAATAAGTCTATACGTGGTCTGTTTAAAGACGTAGCAAATTAATATAAATAAATAAATAAATATTATCAAATCTTGAAAAAAAAATTAATGGCTATATGTATTGGCAAAAATATTGCTTTATTATTATATATTATATATTATTATATTATTTATCAATTCCAATCAGAAGAAGTTCTTCCGCAGCTGTTAAATAATGCACACTTTGTTTTGTTTTCAGTATTCATCTAATTTTTATACTGGCGGTAGAACTCTTAGAACTCTTACTGCATACAGTAGCAGCCGAACGAATATTTTTCTTAAGATCCGCAATATTGAGTTGCGCATTCGACACTATTGGAAATCTTCTATTTCGTAGTTTTTTTTAATTACGCTTTTCCTTTCTATTTTAGTATTCATGATCCCGTTAAACTTGATGGCGGCCATTGGGTAATTACAGCCAAAAACGAAGCTGGTGAAGAAAAAGTTAAACACCAAGTGATATTCAAAGGAAAAGAACATTTTCAGCATGTTGCTGGTATTTATCATGCTGACCCTAAATTAATACGCGATGAAAATGACGAATACTTATTGCCGGGAAGATCTAGGTCAGCGTCACGTGCTGCTTCAGTTTTATCGATCAAATCTCAACCAAGAGAGCCTTCTATACCCATCACTGAAGAAGCTTTGAATGCAGCATTTACTGAAGAAATTATTGAAGCTATAGAAGAAAATGCGGAAGTTCAAGCTGAGAAAGCTAAAAAAAACACACAGAAAAGAGAATGGCGTAAAAAGTTGTCCACCCTGTACAGTACCGAATCAAGGCCAATACCCGAGGAACTTACGAAACCCAAGCCACTCGACTTGAAGCAAAAGCTGTACTTTGAAGCTCAATTGAAGAACATGACTATAGCTGAAGGAAGTTCTGTCAAATTGGTATGCTCATGTGTTGGACCATCCCCTACGATCAAATGGTTTAAAAATAACATACCGGTATCATATTCGAAAACCTTGAAGAATAACTCAAAACTTGGCGTTGGTGCTATTCACTTCACAACTACTACTGTTAGCGATTCAGGCACATACAAATGTGTTGCTAGCAATAATTTTGGAGAAGTAGAGACATCCTGCCTGTTGTCCATATATCCCGTACTCGGAAAACAATATGAAGCACCAACATTTGTTAAAAATGTTAGAGGTAAGTGAACTTGTCATACACACAAAAAAGGGTTTCATAAAGAATCCACGAAATTTTCAGTGCATTAGTTCAACTGTTTTAATCATCCAGTAGTATTTGTATGTAAGTTTGCTTATAAAAATTTTTTACAACAAAAAATTATCGTGGAAAAAAATCGTTTCAAAACATAATACAGCAGGTCCATTGGAAACTACCTTTCTTATCTCGTAGGATATCATGTTGGCAAAATCAAGTAAGCATTGAACTAGCATATCTAGCAGGGATTAGAGAAGAAGTTAACATGTTCAGTTGATGTGATCAATAGCTTTATTCTTCCAAACAACTCATGTTTAAAATAAGGAATGAACTACAAGAGGGAAAATGAATTTTCATGCAACTTTATTTTGAGTGTTTAAGAGCATTTATCTGTAAAAAATCCTCATGTTTGTAAAAAGAACACAAAACTTCGACATTGAGAAATATCTCGAGGGAACGTAATACAATAAAAAGACTATTGACATGCACTGACTACACACACCTAACACTATAGACTATAGACAACGGACAACACACAATGACGGACGCCGCCACTAACCGCACGACCACAACAAAGAACCAAAGTCAGAATTAAGGAGCATTCGAAGTACAGTAAACCAGTAAATTGATCAAGTAATAAGTATGTGAATGTTTTCTTTGCGTGTAGTTTATTTTCAATTAATTTATTGTTTAAACCAGTACTGGGGATTGGTTTGTTTATAGGGTTTGTTTATAGGGTTGCTTCCACACACTTGCTATTAAAACATATTTTTCGGAATTATAAAATCTTTAGATGATATTTTGTACCTGTAAGTTAAAAGAAGAGGTTGTAAATTATACTTACAGTGAGCGCTCGCGAGTCGTAAAATCACTGATTGTGACTATCTGAAAGCAAATTTGACAAGTTTTATGAGTCACACACTTGCCTTTCAACCTCTTCAACTAGTACAAAATATCATTAAAACATCTAATGATTCCAAAATTCCGAAAATATTTTTTTTTTTTGTTCGAAAATTTGAAAATACTGCTTTGAAGTGAAATTGATCAAGAGTTTGTTGATTGTTGCAACTTGTTGTTCCAAAAGTTGTTGCAGTTATTTTATTATTAATTTGGCTTACAGTAGGTCTGCAGAATGTAAGTTGATGTGATTACAGCTCATATATATCATTTATATATTTGAAAAATATGTTTATTATCAACTATATATGTGAGAACAGAAAATAAGCTAAGATTAATGTAGAATTATCTGTGATTTTCAAACAAACTTAATGAGAAATGTTGATTAAACGTGCCTTTGAATTACCTATCAATATTGAATCTTAAAAAAACGAATTTATTTTCAGCAGTTTGTTCGATCAATTTAACACCTGTGATCAATTTACCCCCGATTTACGGTACTTAAAGTAATTAATGCATTATGAAGTAGGACTGCAGGTAAATAAAATAAATATTACGCACTAAATGTAATTAATAGCACTAAAATTATGAAATTTCGAAAACAACTTGAAACTTTGCCGAAGATACTACCCTGTTTTGAGGCATCGTTTCAACGATATTAAACAAAGACCACCATTAGACTACCAATAATCGCAGATCAGTCCCATATGGAAAAAGTAGGCATTGAGAAAATGGCAGTCGAAGTTACGAAGTGCAATTCCCATGTAAATATTTGAAAAATCATAGGTAATTTATTAATTTTTTTGAGTCAAAATCAGCTTCAATGAAGCTCGCATGTTTTGTTATATCAGCGAAAAATATAGCAATTCAAAAAGCAGAACATTAACTTGAACTATGAACTATTGTATTTCAGGTTGGAACTGACATGCATGATGGGAAAAATTGATGACGTTGTTTTCACATTTTTCATGATCAAAGTCCGTAGTATTATCACATAATATGAAAGTTAATTCCAATTGATAGTGGATAGCGTTGTTATCACAAAATTGACGAAAATTCATATGGGACTTATATGCGATTATAGGCAGTAAATTTGACAGAACTTTCAAAAATAATATCTATTTAATCGCACAAAATCACCCCCTTGAATGTTTAGGGCTAATAGCATTCAATACTGGATATATGTATGTATGTAATAGCAATTCCATAGAGCAAAGCCGTTGGTCCCGGTTCATGAGTTGATGGGTCGATAGGTAGGGTCCAGGTGTGGGAGCTGCCTCCCTGGCGTCGGTAGCATTGGTGCTCAGCACGGAAAACAAGATCGACGGAAAACAAATCAAGGAAAAAAAAAGAGTCTCAGAATTTCGTGAGCGCAATGAAATAAAAGGGATGTCGACCACTACCTACATCTCTTCTTTCCGCTCTCAGGATTCGACGATTCGCTGTCTCTTGTTGTGTGTTCTTCTAAAACTGAGCAATATTCAATACCGCAAAACATCTACGCAGTGATATTTTCTTTCGGCGCAGATGATGTGCGGTAATCGAAAGTTAAGAATGTATCACAAAATTTACAATAATATTCTAGCCAATTTTCATACACGTATTGGACTGCAACAGCCGAACTTATGAAAGAATAGGTTGCCCATAGCACATTTTAAGAAAACATCACAAGTTTTAATGGGTGTTTTAAATCAATCATTACGAAGAAACCATAAAATTTACAAGATTACTATCAAAGGTACAGCTCTAGGGAACTGAATGGAGAATTTTTTGTGGAACAAATAAATTAACAGTTATGAAGATGTTTAACTTAAAATCACTAAAATGTATGAAATTTTAAAGTTGTTTTTGGTACTCTCAACATACTTTTCAATTTTGTTGTATAATAATTAAATTTAATCGAGTTCTTCACAAAGAAGCTTTGGTAGATAAGACTTCAATCTTTCATTTGGTATATTTCAATCAGAAAAAAACACATTAGGGTTGAAAAAATATAGCTAACCAAAGATGGCTATGAGAAAAAAAACATAGAATGCTCAGTTGACAGCTTGTTCTCGTCACGATTGGTCGTTTTTTCGGTACTTTCGAGCTGTTTATTTTTCTCCTTTTTTCACTTCGTAGCGAGTCTACTTTTTTCCTAATCGTCTGGAAATCACTCGTGGCTGGCCATAAAGCTCCCCAACGCGAGTCATCGGAGTAGTGCTGGCTTTTAATAGCCATTAAATCCTAGAAACATATTTCTTGTTTTTCCATAAACCAAAGTCACCGGCTGGGGATAGCAGCTATTGGAACAAAAGCACGAGCTTTTGTCGGTTAGAGAAGAGAGTGGTCAGAACAATCTCGCACTCACAGTGAATTAGTAGTGAGTCACTATTTGTTTACATCCCTCACCGGGTAAAGTAGGCGCAGTTAAAAGCCGTTCTTCACAGCCGGAATAGTCTTCGGTATAGGTCGGCGACACCCCAAGTCAGTTTTCGTGGTGCAATATATCATCCGTCGAGTGAAAACCCCAGTATGATACAGTGAAAGCAGTTTAACTCAAAGAACTCACTCTCAAGAGAGCGGTCTCTTATCCGGTATATAACAGTGAGCCGTAGTGTTTTCGCGGGTGTTACGTTCTCCGGATAACTTCACTCTATCTATCTGGTTTCCATTTCCCCCGTGTGAAAAAATAAATAATCAAAGTGCATCGTTGGGGGTAATTTTTCCCGCGGTCCACTGACCATGGCGTCGGCAGTGGACCCCTTACCCCTTACTGGGGACCCAGGTGGAGGTCTATCGAACAAATCTACACAAAACCTAATCAATGGAAGCTACGCTGGAAGAACCCTTCCAGAGTACATGGACCCCAAGAACACCAGCGGCGAGCTGACAATTCTGAGGATGGAAGGCGTCCACGGCTCACTTCCGAAGCACCCCTTTCTCCTAAGAACCTCCGTGGAAAAATGGATCGGCTCAACAATAGAAGGAGCTTTTCCAGAGGGCAAAGGAATCTCCTACGCTCTCAAGGTCCATAGCCCTGAACAAATAAAACGTCTGCTGGCGATGTCGAAGCTACTCGACGATACAGAAGTCAAAATAAGCAAACATCCTAACCTCAACTTCACCCGATGCGTTGTAAGCTGTCTAGACACTGTGAATTTCAACGACGATGATCTCAAGGCTGCCCTAGCTTCTCAAAAGGTTGCGGATCTTCGCCGGATCACTCAAAGGGTTGGGGAACGACGGGAAAATACTCCCACTATCATCCTAACGATCGAAGGGACTACTCTTCCGGAATTCATAGACTTTGGCTGGCTTCGATGCAGGACAAGACGGTACTATCCGGCACCGATGTTGTGCTATAAGTGCTGGAATTTTGGACACACCAGGGCTCGTTGCCAGCAAACCAATGCTACATGTGGAAACTGTGCCCAACAGCATGAGACCGCTGAAGGACAACACTGCCATACTACTTGTTTTTGCACCAGGTGCAATATAGCCGAACACAGCCTCTCAAGCCGCAAATTCCCCGTGTACGTTACCGAAAACGAGATTCAAAAGATTAGAGCAGACAAGAGGCTCTACCAACAGACGCATGGTACAACCAGCTACGCTGGAGTTGCCTCTGCTGGCAAGGACCAAATTATCTCCGAACTGTCCGACAATCTTGCAATCATCCGTCTTGAAATGGAGGAAAAGGACAAGCGGATCCAAGCACTCGAAGCTGGCAACAATGGCAACATCACCAACAGCAACCTGATCCATGAACTTATGGCAAAAATCGATTCCCTCGTGGAAGAAATTAAGAAGAAGGACGATCGTATACTCGCCCTGGAACAGGTCCTAGTCCAACGATCCAGGACCATCAGCGGGGACGATACGATTGAACACCTATGCCCAAGTGTCTTCACTCAATAGCACCGTCGCCCTCAAAGATAAAGAGATCGCCACACTGCGAGCAATTGTAGCCAAAATTCCGAAGGAAAACACCACCTCAACACCGCAAAACTCCCACAAATCCAGGAAACTCTGCCAAGAGGGAACATCTAAAAATGATCCGCCATCCAGCGAACTTCAACCACCCAAACCCCTAAACTCAGACCTGCGGGAGGCTCGACTCCGAAGCCGAAGCCGCAGCAACAACCCCAAAAAGGTAACTGGATCCCCAAAACGGTCCCGCTCTCCAATCAAGAAAGACAAAAGGAGCAACAACAACAACAACACCAGTAATAGCAACCAACCAACGGAAAAGAACAAACCGAAACTCAAACCCGGCATTGACCCTGACTCGCATTCGCCCTCATCAGAGCACTCCGACGACCCTATGAACTAATACAATTCTCACTGCACCTTTCCCCCCTAACAACCTACAATGCACCCCACAATACCACCCACCCAAGATAATACGGTTCTTCAAAATGCGGAGTCACCCAGTCATGTAGCCGATACAAACGACATCATCACACCAACCAACACCAGCTGGATGAAGAAAACGGTGGAAGCCTCGGGTAGCCGCGACCCCGTTAGTGCGGACGCTACACCCCCACCGGAACTGTCGGACAACCTCCGGCACCCAAACGCTCTCCCCGTTACCGGACGCACAAGGGTGGTATCACCCGTTCCCCGAACTGTTTCCCGTCTAGACCTTGGGACAAACGAGGCCCCGTTGGTGCGGAAGCCATACCCCCACCGGTACGAGCGGACAACCTTCGTTCCCCTTGGACTGACGGAGGAGGGACGGACAAGGGTAGAAATACCTATACCCCTGGAAGGACCATGGAAAGCTACGAAGACTACGTGAAGCAACTCACTCCCCGCACAACACTTAGGAAAAAAGGACTCCAATTTCATACCAATACAACTCATCTGACAGTTTCAGGCCACACAGGTTTTAACCTCAGCCCGCTTCCACCCGCAGCAAAAACAGATGCAGCCCTATATGACCTGCTCTCTCATCAAAGATTTGGATCATCGCTACTCAACCAACCGTCTTCCTCCCACAACAACAATAAACCAGCCACAAACAATCATCCCCCACACAAAGTGAGGAAAACAAATAATCCAGAAAGAACTCCCGGACTTGCGGCAACCCTGCCAGCGATAGACTCTCTTCATCTGCCTCGTTCTGGTGAAGCCTCACCTATCATCGGACCTCTCGAATCAACGACAAACCTGCCAGTGCTGGACTCCTCACCGGCACCTTCCTCTGGCGAGACTACACTCGCTAGGACTCCGCATCGTCTAGAAATCCCTAAAGTTGCAACCGATGATAGAACCAGGCTTGCGCTGCAGTGGAATATAAATGGTTACATGAACAATCTCCCAGACGTTGAGCTCCTGGTACACGAAAACCCTCCTTTGGTTCTCGCTATTCAAGAGATCCATAGGACCAGCACCGAAAATCTTAATCGTACCCTACGGGGATCATATCACTGGGTATACAAAAGTAGCCCTAATATATACCACTCCGTTGCAATTGGCATCCACACATCGTCAACTTTCTTCCCGATCCAGATTCAGACCGATCTTCCGATCGTGGCGGTTCGACTGGAAGCCCCTCTCGCAGTATCTATCATCAGCATCTATTTACCCTGCGGACAAATCCCGGACCTACAAAACAAACTGTTCGAGACGCTCAAGCAAATTGATGAACCTAGAATTATCCTCGGCGATGTCAACGGACATCATCCGGCTTGGGGCAGTTCAAAGTGTGACTCCCGAGGTAAACTTCTGGCCGATATCGCTGAATCTCTTGAGCTTATCATCCTCAACGATGGATCAAACATGTACATCAGTGGTCAAAGGGAGTCCGCCATAGACATATCAATGGTAAGTTTAGACATTGTGAGTCAACTGCTCTGGCAAATTCACGAAGATCCCATGGGCAGCGACCACCGACCAATTGACATCTTTCTGAACGACCGTCCACCTGAAACATCGAGACGCCCAAGATGGATCTACGAGCTGGCGAATTGGGAAACTTTCCAGTCAGCGATAGATGCACGGCTTGAAGAGGCGATGCCGGAGACAATCTCCGACTTTGTATCCATGATTAATCGCGTATCCAAATCATCAATACCACGAACAAGTTCTCACCCCGGACGTAGAGCCCTCCACTGGTGGACCACTGATACAAAGACTGCGGTCAAAGCCAGAAGGAAGGCTTTACGAGCTGCCAAGCGACTGCCCGAAGGACACCCCGGTAAGGAAGAAGCGATGGCCTCCTACAGGAAAAGCCGTAACGGTTGCTGACAAACGATCCGAGAAGCGAAGCGAAACAGTTGGGAGAACTTCCTAGAGAGCATCAACGCACACCAAACATCAGCAAACTTTGGAGACATGTTAATGCCTTAAGCGGAAAAAGAAGAACCACAGGTATTGCCATCCGAGCAAACGGAACAATCACTCGTGAGCAGAGCGTCGTAGCAGACACGCTTGCTGACTATTTTGCCAATCTCTCCTCGCTTGGCATATATGACCAGCATTTTATCAGGCGGCACGGAGTCTCCAACGAATCCTTAGCGCGACTGCAGATCCCTAGCGACCGTAGTGGCCTTCAAATCAATCGCCCCTTTTCCCCAGTTGAACTCAACTATGCGCTATCGAAGGGAAATGGGAAATCTGCGGGCCCCGCCGGCCTCGGCTACCCTAGTCTAAAACACTTGCCCCCAGCAGCGAAGCAAAACTTTCTGCACCTTCTTAACAAGATCTGGCTCAACGAATCCTTACCTAAAGAATGGAACCACAGCCTAGTGGTGCCAATTCCCAAAAGCGGTTGCAATCCAGTCGACCCCAGCAGCTACAGACCAATTTCCTTAACATGTTGCAGCAGTAAAATCATGGAAAGAATGGTAAATCGGAGACTGATTCAATTCTTAGAGGACCACGGCCACCTTGACCATCGGCAGCACGCCTTCCGTCCCAGTTATGGAACAGGAACCTACTTCGCCACATTGGGACAGCTACTAAATGACGCCAAAGAGCGAGGGGAACACACAGAAATCGCAACATTCGACCTGTCGAAGGCCTACAATCGTACCTGGACACCGAACATCATCAAACAGTTACAGGATTCGGTATCGGGACATATATTGGCATTCGTCCACAATTTCCTCGACAACCGGACCTTCGAAGTATGTATTGGAGCTCACAAGTCAAAAATTTGCCGAGAAGAAACGGGGGTTCCTCAAGGCCCAGTCATCGCCGTCACTCTTTTTTTGGTAGCAATGAACGGGGTTTTCCGTAACCTGCCGAAGGATATATACACTTTCGTATACGCTGACGATATTGTCCTCCTCACCGTGGGCAGAACACCGAAGGCCTTGAGACGGAAGCTTAAAGCGGCGGTCAATGCTGTAGTAAGATAGGCCAGCTCAACCAGATTTCAACTCTCCGTGGAAAAAAGCGCCGTAACGCACATCTGCAGTTCTAATCACCGTATCATCCCCAGCACGATCACTATCAACGGTAAAACAGTTCCTTTCCGGAAGACAATCAAGATTCTCGGCGTACGCATTGACAGACACCTTACCTTCAAAAACCATTTCCTGGAGGTCAAAGAGAACTGTAAAACGTGGATTAATTTACTAAAGACGCTCTCCAAAGAGCATCGCAGCAACAATCGAGATATAAGACTGCGAGTCGCAAAAACCATCATCCACAGCAGGCTCTTCTACGGAATTGAGCTTACCTGTAACGCTTCCAATCATCTAACTGCAATCCTCGGTCCAGTATACAACAGCTCGCTTCGAATTATCTCTGGACTTCTGCTATCCACACCCGCCATCTCCACCTGCATTGAGGTCGGGGAATTTCCTTTCGCCTTCTGTCTAACCACCGCCCTATGCAAAAGAGCCGTTTGCTTTCTAGAGAGAACCGCTCCCTGCCCCAGAAATGTCTTTCTCCTTGACGAGGCTAATCGACTCCTGCGTCAAATATCAAACCAGGAGCTACCCCCGGTTGCTTTACTGCAGTGGAACGGGACTAGAAATTGGGCCGCTCCACAAGTGCGCTACGACAAAACCATTAAAAACAGATTTCGGGCAGGAGACAACTCGTCAGCTCTTAGAAACACCGTTGTTAAACTACAAACCATAAAATACGCTAACCATACGATCCATTTCACCGATGGCTCTAAGGCACAAGGGCGAGTAGGCACAAGCATGACTGAAGGAACCTCATTCCAGCACTACCGTCTTCCGGATATTTGCTCGGCTTTTTCCGCTGAGGCCGCAGCTATTACCCTAGCAACGTCTAGTCCATCCACCGGTCCAGTAGTAATTTTTTCCGACTCCGCCAGCGTTCTATCAGCCATATGCAGCCCGACCGCAAGGCATCCCTGGATTAAAGAGATACAGAACAGAATCAATAACAACATCGTACTCGTTTGGATTCCGGGACACTGTGGAATCATAGGTAACGAAACGGCAGACCAACTAGCCGCGTCTGGAAGATACGGTCCTTTTCTAACACGTGAAGTCCCCGGACAGGACATCAAACGATGGGTTTCAAGTACGGTTCGCGCAGCCTGGGTGGCCGAGTGGAACAGTCTTAGACATCCTTTCATACGGAAAATCAAAGGTGATACGCATAAATGGGAGGACCTTCCCATTCTAAAAGACCAAATAAAAGTTTCAAGACTCCGCACTGGCCATGCGCGTTTCTCACACAACATGGGGGACAGTAGAAACTTCAGAACACTGTGTGAGACTTGCCAAAAGCGACTTTCCGTTGAACACGCCATCATCGAATGCCCGGCATACCAGTCCCATCGGGAGCTCCATGGTATCCCCAATAGCATTAGGAACGCCTTACAAAATGACAAATTCTCCACATCGGCTCTTATCTGTTTCCTAAAAGACACTCAATTATACAACCAAATATGATCCCGAAAAATCTAAGTAAGGACAGCACACCATACGGCCCCGCAAAAACTGCCACAAACCAATGCTACAACTCCCACACACGATGAACACCCTGCTTTCAACAACGGACATGATCTGGAGACGAACAACAATACTCAACATGGCAACGACCCGGCTTTCCGACAGAAACAACGTAAAAAAAAACCCAAATATCGTAACTATTACTCAGGGGGGCCTCTAACGCCCTCTTCTATGAAATGACTGGAGATAAATCAGCCTGCGGCTGAAAATCTCGATAATTAAAAAAAAAAAAAACAAACAAAAA